>NC_067399.1:678753376-678940876 GCF_016432865.1 Antechinus flavipes
AAAACCCTGTGTTCCAAATTTTTTCTTCCTTCCCCCCATTCCCTCCCCTAGACAGCGAGTAAGCTAATATATGTTAAACATATTAAAACTGTAAATCCAATATATGTATCCATATTTATACAATTCTTTTGTTGCACAAGAAAAATCAGATCAAAAATGAAGAAAAATGAGAAAGAAAATAAAATTCAAGCAAACAACAACAAAAAGAGTGAAAAAGCTATGCTGTGATTCACACTCAGTCCCCCCCGTCCACTCTTGGGATGTAGAAGGCTCTCTCCATCACAAGACCATTGGATCAGGCCCGAATCATCTCATTGTTGAGGAGAGCCCCCTCGGACACACTTGTTAAGCACCTGCTGTGTGCACTGGACACTGGGGATAAGGTGACAAAACAGGCCTGCCCTCAAGGAGTTCACGTTCTGGGGTGGGGGAGGCCGTGCGTGTAAATGGACGCCACATGTGTGGGAACACATGGGCCCAATGATGGGCTGGATGCCGACGGAGTAGGTGAGAAAGGGAGGGAATATCGTGGAGCTTAAGCCGAGCTCAGAGGGACATGAGCGGCTTGGTGAGGGTTTCTGCCCCACAACACCAAGGGATCCACCAGGCCAGGGCAGATCTGGGTCTGCCTGGGAGTTCTGGTGCTTCCCTCAGGCTCCTCGGCTGCCATGGTCCCAGCCACGCTCAGCTGCAGAGGAGAGCATCCTCCCCGAGTTCTACTTGGATACGGTGTGAGCAGCCACGGGCTTGGTGGGGAATGAGTCTGGGTCTCCACCAGTCTGAGCGAGGCCGCCGAGCCCCAGGAGCCCTTCTGCCAGGAGCGCAGTGTCTGGTAGCCTGTACACTTGTGTACTGTCATGGGCACATTGCTAAACTTATCCAGGGATCAGTCTTCTCATCTGTAAAGTGGCAGTATTGGACTTGGCCATCACTGAAGTCCCTATGAGATCTGAATCTGTGACCTTAGAAGGTGAGAGGGACAAAGGGATCCGGGAAGAGGCGGGTTATTGTCCACCCGACAGCCGGCCACCCTCCCTTCCGAGCTGCAGAAAGATCCTCTCCCAGGAGCCGGTTTGGGACAAAGAGGGCAGGATGTCCGGAGGACACGAGCCATGGACAGGGAAAGGCCCAGAGGAAGCCTCAGACGTGCCCTGAAGGACCAGTTCTCCTGATTTCCGTGTGGCTGGTCACGGACATAAGCTCCCTGGAAGGCCGGCGTCATTCCTGGTTTGTCCACAGCTCAGCGCTGGGTGCTTACTAAAACACCACAGATGGATGGATGGGTGGGTGGATGAATGGATGGAAGGACAGATGGATGGATGGATAGATGGAGGGGTGGGTAAGGGGATGGATGGACAAATGGATGAGTGGATGGATGGATGGACAAATGGATGGCTGGGTGCATCTTTTGGCCCTGGCACTTCTAGGAGACCATCCCCCAGAGGAAGCAGGTCTATGCTTTCTGTTGGTAGAAAGTACCAGTGACATCACAGGCCCTTGAAGGACTGCAGTGAGTGAATGGAATAGGGACATGAAGAATAAAGGTCTGCATCATTTCTGGCTCTAGTTACACTGAAGGTTGTCAGGCAAAGAACAAAATCAGACACTTGCGGGGGAAATTTATGGGCCTAGAAGAAGGCATCAGGGGCCTGCGGCTTCCAGCTAACCAGGGCAAATGGTACATTGGCTCTGGGTTATGGTTATGAACTGATCCAAGGAGTCACAGGCCCGCTTGCAGAGGGATGGGCTTTTCAGGTGATTCTCTCCATTTGTTTTATAGAATCACTGAATTTCTGAGCAGAAAGGGACCTCAGAGGCCCACTAGTCCAGTCCAAGTCTGCACTAGAATCCCGCTGCTGCCGGCTCCCTACATCTGCCCAGCATTTTATCAAGTGTAGGTTTCCTTGGGCTTTGGACAGGTGGAAGTAATAAGACAGATAAATTAGGGAATAAATCCACTCTGTGATGTGCATATTGGTCCTGGACTTGGGCAGGGCCCCATCCTTTGCTCCTTCTGCAGTAGTTTCACCCTCCTTGTGTTCAGCCTCAGGCTTGTCTGTCACGGAGCAGAGATGAAAAGGAGCTGCCCTGAAAACGGTGGAGCCAGTTATTGGCTCTGTCTCTGGGGCCAGATCCTCAAGGGGACCTGGAGGTCATTCAACCCAGTCCCTTGTTTTATAGAGGAAGCTGGAGGAGGTTAAGCAAAATGCTCAAGATCACACAGAGTAGCAAGGGGGGGGGGGATCTGAATCCACATCCTCTGACTCCAGTGCAGCTTTTAAAAAATTTCCCCCGGTACCACAGGGCCCCTGGACTTGATGACTCTACTGGTATTTCTGACCCTAATTCTTAGAATTCACTCCTTCCCTCTTCCTCTCCTTCTCTCTGTCTCTTTGTCTGCTTCCCTCCGTCTCTGCCCCTTCTACACACACACACACACACACACACACACACACACACCTACACACACACCAGCCCCCCACCCTTCACCAACCCACTCCCAACTTTATGAGTTCTTCTTAGGGGTTCAATAGAAGGGACTCCTCCTGGACCAGGTGGGAGGCTGGACAGGTTCTCTCTAAAGCACCTTCCAACTTTGAAATCCTTTGATTAGGTGACTAGTGGGGAGGGGGCAGAAGGGAGCATGGGAAATTCCCCAGAGCTGGAACTTGCTGCCTTGCAAGAGACACTTAAAAAATTCCTCTCTGGCTTCTGCTCTTGCCTTTCATCTCAAATCAAAGAGGTGGACACTGGTCCGCTTCTCCGGGCCCTGACTCAACTTGCCTGCTGTGCTTGCATTACTGTGGCAGGGCTGGGATCAAGGGGCAGGCTTTGGGTTGCGCTTCCTATTTGGTCTCTCGGACCTAGAGCCATCGATGTGGTATCCCCGGGCCACCTGATGTCTCGGAGAAGAGAGAGGGCGAGAATGAAAGAAATTCTGAAATGAAATGATTACTTTGAAAAGGAAATTAAGAAAAAATCTCTGGGTGGAGAGCTAAGCCAAGCTGTAAAATCATGATTGTTTCTGGCCATCATCTTCCAGCCTTGCCTCTTTTTTCAAAATAATGTGTGTTAAGTGCTCTGTAGAGTTTAAGTGCTATATAAATGTCAGCCATGATTGCTGTGACTATTTCATTTTTTAACATTTTACTTAATATTCACAGCAAATACTAATAAATGAATAATTAAAGCAAACAGACTAATTCTCAAACTAGAAATTGAAAATGGGACTTATTTACATTTGGACTAAGAAAGCATCTTGTAAAATAGTTCTGTGACACTCTGATGGCTCTGTTACCTCCGTGAAGAACTCTGTTGTCTTCTCAGGTGAGGTTTCTCCACATAGGGTCCATCCCATGGGCTGGGGCTACAAAGAGTCATACCCTTGACATCTTAACCTGCAAGGACTTTATTCTCACCACCTTTATTACAAGATTAGTCCACGTCTATTTTGGCTGTCTCTTGTTTTGACCACTTCCCTTATTGACCACATCCTACAGCCAACTCCTGCCACCATGGATCTCTCTTTTATTTTTGCATGCCTGGAAAGAAGACTTTTCCCCCTAAGACTGTGGTATCCATGACCTGAAGCCATACAGCAATCCCCAAAGCATGTTGTTTGAGTGATGGATCTAAAAAAGAGAGAAGTTTGGGGCCAATAAAAGGGTTGTCCACCTTCTCCAGGGCAACGCAACCTACTGCCCCCTTCCTATACATCCTGGGCTTCATTATCACTTATCTTTAGCTTCAGTCCAAGATATTCATAGTTTTGGGTCAGCCTTATGACTCATCCATCCAACTGAACAGCAAAACCTGGATAATATAATTATAGCATGAAAGTTTTTTTAATCTTTTACAATGTTTTCTCCAATTCGTTTTTCCAAATGCATGCAAAGATAATTTTCAGCATTGATTTTTGTAAGATTTTGTATTCCAATTTTTTTCTCTCTTCCTCTGTTACCTCCTCCCTCCCCAAGAAAACAAGCAATCTGATGTAATTTAAACATGTGCAATACTTTTAAATATATTTCCATATTTGTCATGTTGTACAAGAAAAATCAGACCAAAAGGGGAAAAACATGAGAAAGAAAAAGCAAATGAAACACACAAACAAAATAAGATGAAAATAGCAACAATATATATTTCCAAAATCTCTTTTCTGTTTTCATATTACTGTCATTTCTGAGTATATCTCGTTCCCCTTTCCCACTCAGGGAGCCGTTCCTGACAAAAATGACTAAAAAGATACGAAGCAATTCCTCAAAACCATCAACATATCAGTTATACATGACACTGTATATACCATTCTATACCCATCGTCTCCCACCTCCACAAAAAAGGAATACATTTCAAAAGACCATATTTTAAACAGAGCAAAAATAAATGCATTTATGGTGTCTTTTCCAAAACAGTTCACGGATGTGCCAAGCTTTGTTTTCTTGCTTAAGAACAAAACAAAGTTTATAAGTAGTTATTCAAAATGTTGCTTTTTAAAATGATACTTACCTTACTTTGCCTTATTCTCTACATCTTTTCAGATTTTCTTGTGTTCTTCACACACAAATATACACATATATGTAGACATATTTAACAAGGCTATTATGTTCCTTATGCAAATAGACTACAATTTAGCCATCCATTTCTCAAATGTGGGAGATTGAGGCTATTCCCAGTCTTTTGCTGTTAAAATCAGGGAGCCATGTCCTTAAACAAATAAACGTGCTTTTTTGTCTCTGGTGTTTTCAGTTCACATCCATTTATATATTTTAGTTCATATATATTTATATATTATATGAGTTATTAGTACTTTTTTTCTGAAAACTATAACTTTTCCTGTAAGAACTCAATTTAAAAATAAGGTTTATTGTTCTCCCGAGTATGATTTTATAATACCTTGGGACCAAATATACATATATATATATATGTACATATTTGTTTTCAATAGGAACACATTTTCAATTTTTTAATAGAGGTTGGTAGGAGAATCTGAGTCTGTATATGGATATCTGCATCAGGGGCAGCCTGCTTGGGAAATACAGGTTTTCCACATATCGAGGGTTACCTACGCATGGATTTCCTAATTGGCTTTCTCATGATGGATGGAGATTCCATGACCAAGGGGCACCCTCCTCGGGTTTGACACGGGGGTCCTGCACACTGGCTTTTCCTCAATCATTAGGCTTAAGGAAAATGAAGCAGGTCCTGCCATTGAAATGCCAATATGTTCTTTCCATCGGCACCATTATACTGCTTGTCAATTCATTTGGCCTCGACCTCCGCCCATTTCCTTAACTTGATGTACAAGAAAAATGGAATGTAATAAAGATTCTTTCACAATTATTGATTTTCATCAGAATGCTCCCTAAACAGTCTCTGGATGTAAATGGTATCAGTCTGCTTTATTCTCTTGCCAGCCCTTTACGATATCTTTATAGTAATAAAATGGACATCTTTTTTAAAATTTAAAATATTCTGAAATGTAATTTTTTTTTTTTGCTTGTTTTGCTGTTTGGCTGTGTTTTCGATGCCGGTCTTTTGTGTTCGTTCTCTTTCTTCATCTCGGGACTGATTAAAAGCCACTTTTCCCATAGAGGAAGGCATCTCCATCAGAACTGTGATTTGAAGTTAGAAGGGGCTCAGCAACCATCTGGTCTATGGGTAATGAACTCCTCCCACAATATCCCTATAATGTGCCCCTCTAACCCTGGTTCCCAGTGAGGGAGGATGGATGCATTTCTTTCTAGGACTGCTTATGCACTTCAAGGACACTATTATTTGCTATGGAACACATCCTTCTGTTGGGCTGAAACTTGCTTCCTTAAAATTTTTGCTTAGGAGTTGTCATCCAACAAATTCAGGGCCAAGTAATTTAGTCCTGCTTTGATTTACTAGTAATGATATGGAGTGAATGACTCACCTTCTTTAGGACTCAGTTTCCTCATTTATAAAAAGAGCAATTTGGATTAGATAAACTCTAAGGCTTATTAGAGCTTTGACTTTATTAGAGTTTATTATAGAATACGGGTGACAGTAAAACCAGCAGGTACATCATGTTGATAAAATCAAAACAAAACAAAATTCAGTATTGACATGGGGCAATTCTTCATCAAGATGGAGGACTCCCTACCTGGTCTGGCTTCTGTATGCTTTGATTTTCAGTAAATGTTCCTGTCCTCCCATTTAATAGGAAAGCAAACGACTTCTAATAATATAACATATAATATATATGTGATATGTAATATTGTAATATAATAAGCACTGGCACATAAGAAATACACTAATGATGTTAGTTAATTTTAGTAGGCTCACAGTTATTTACCAAATATCTCCTCCCACTTTGGACATCCTTCTTGCATCCCCCATGGGATCTGTAGCCCAGGCTGGGAATCCCCGGGGAGATCCAATATCTAGCTCTTTCTCTGGCTCAAATCCACCTTTAGCCTAGTTTGTTACATTCAGCATCAATTCCTTAGGAACTGTCATTTATTCATCCAAGCAGCAGCAGTAGTTATTAAGCCCTACCCTGCACGGGGCATTGTGAGAGACACAGGGAGGCAAAGACAATACAAGGTGGATTCAAGGAGGTTTCCTTCTGGGTCTGTGTAGGTTCGGACGGGGGTGTTGCTGTTTTTGTCTAGGTTATGTTCTAGGTTACGTTCTTGAGCATCGGTCAGGTATCGGCCGTCCCAGGGACTGCTGAGCTTCCCAGCCACAGCGGCTCATCCTCGTGGTGCTTGTCAGGCCCAACTCTTTGTGGCTCCATCTGAGCTTTTCTGGACAGAGGGGCTGGGGTGCTTGGCCGTTTCCTTCTCCAGCTCATTTTACAGATGAGGAAACCGAGGCACCCAGAATGCAGTGACTTGCCTGGGGGCATACAGCCAGTGCAAGACTGGATTTGAACTCGGGAGATGGGGCTCCCTGACTCCAGGCGGGCACTCTGTGCAGGATGGCATCCCCCGGCAGCCACCATCATTAGAGACGCTCTGCCGATGGCTTTCCCTGACCAGCGTGGGACTGTCAGCGAGGGCTGAGCGCTCCCTGCCTTGTGGGTTGTTGTATGGGCTCCAGTTGGACTTCACTAACTTATCAAAGGGGCCATGAAAGAGCTGAAGTCAGGGGCTCCAGAGGACCCTGGACAGGCCACGTTGCCCCGGAAACCCAGTCTCTCCTAGGGTTACCGGCTCAGGAGCTTGGGAACTCTGTGGTCACTGAGTGGGGGGCTCGGAGTCTGCTCCTAGAACGGCGTCTGTCTCTTCATCTTCCTCTCCCACCCTCCCGTCCCACCTGTGCTATCATCCTGAGCAAAGGAGACCCCAAGGAAAGGCCGTTAGGGAGACTTCCGTCCGGTCCCACTTAGGGAACCTGGTGTCTTCTGGGCCTCTCCTGGTCAGGTGAGGAGGCCACCGGGAGGCAGGGAGATCCCTGGCAGGCTGCTGTTCTCCTAGAGAGGAGGCACTGACTGGGAACTCTGGGGGCCTCGCTGCGGCTGGAGGGGTCCCAAGGGCACCTGCGGCTGGGCTGGGGCACCGCCGGCTTACCCGGGCACATACCCGGGATGTGCCAGAGAGAGGTTTGAACTCGGGTACCCAAGGCCCTGCATTCCTCGCTTCCCAGCTGTATTTATATGCCCCCCCTAAAACATTTTGATTTAGTGAAATGGGAAATGCATTGAATAGACATTTAGTGTATACACATATTGACCTACACACGTGCATATAACACATGCTTGCAGAGGGCTTTAGTAACACCACCACAAAAGCTAGCCTGGCACTTCCTCATGCTGGGCCCTGCGCTAACGCTGTGCACAGGGTGCGAGACTCCGCCTTGGGGGCGGCCATCTCCTTTGGAGCCACCCTGGAAGCCCTTCTCCTGGCTCTCAGAGCGGGCTCTGCCTCAGGGGTGCTGGGTGCCCTAGGGAAACCACAGCTTCTGAAAAGATTGGGCCTCCCCTCCCCAGCCTTTCTAGGGGAGCTGCCGGGGCCTTGTGGGGCACCAGGCAGAAGCCTTTTGGGTCCCGAGCTCCGGGGCCAAAGCTCTAATCTGGCTTCCTGAGGCCTCTCTCCTCATCCCCAGTGGTTGTGGGCGGCAGCTGCCTTTGGGAACAGGCCCTGGCTCATGTGGGAAGGGGTGCAGGGCCTTTTGGGGGTGGCTGGCCAGACAGATAGATCCCTCTGAAGGATCTGCGTCTGCTCCGGAGCAAGGGCACTCACGGCTCGTGTTTCACAGACTGAGGGGGAGGCAGCCCCTTTAAGAAGGTAACAGCCCCAAACCATCCACATTTTAAATAATCTGACCCGACAGGGTCTCCGAGGAGCAAATTCTCAATCTTGGAATTTCCAGCCCCCTAATAAATAATGTGCTCTGGCTGCCGGGCACCCTCTCCCCGAGATTTATGATGGAAGCAGGAGAACATTTAAATTGCTTATTTACAGCATTAAAACCAACAAGGGCTGGGGTGATTTCACCCCGCTGAGCACACACGGAGGGCAGGCTTTGCCCCCCTTGTCTATTCCCTCCCCTCCTAGTCCAGGTTCCTTCCCCAGCTGCAAAGAGCACAGTAAGCTGGCAGCATTCTGCTGGTGCCACATGGCCGGCCGGCGGGCGCCACGACACAACTTTTCTACCTTCCCTGAGACCTGTGGCTTCCTCTCTGCAGGAACATTTGACTGCCAGCATTCTATCAGATCTGCTGTTTCACCTGCCCAGAATGCCCCTGGTCTCTGGGAAGCTCTTTTGGGGGACTGGCTCAGATTTCTGAAGGGGCCATGGGTACCGCTGGGTACAGTAAGGGAAGCCCATGAAAGGGCTGCTTGGCCCCCAGCTGCTTCAGGTAGGGAGGAGCTGAGCAGGACCTTGTATCTCTACATTGGCATGGGGCTGTGGACCTCATTACCCCATGGGCAGGCTCAGACCCTGTTAATTAGGCTCTGTAATTAGCAATGGGAGCTGCTGAGGGGGGCAGAAGTCATGTTGGGGGGGCAGGAGCAGTCAGGGCTATACCTAGCATGGAAGCTTTTTGCTGAAGGAATCTATGAGGGAGAAAAGGAAGAGGAGGAAAAGGAGGGAGAAGAAATCAGGAAGATTTGAAGGGCGGGTAGCAGAAACTGCTGTTATAGCAAGGGCAGAAGAGTTTCAGAAGTGGAAGAAGAGGGGGAGAAGAGGAGGAGAAGGAGGGGGAGGAAGGGAAGAAAGGAGGAGAAAGACAAGGAAGTTGAAGAAAGAGGAGGGAAGGAGGAAGGAGGAGGAAGAGGAGGGGGAAACAGGAAAGAAGAAGAAAAGAAGAAGGAAGGAAAATGAGGATGGAGGAAGAGAAGGAAGAGAAGGGGAGAGAGAGGAGGAGGAAGAAGAGAAGAAAAAGGAGAAGGAAGAGAAGGAAGGAGGGAGGGGGGGGGAAGAAGAAGGAGAGGGAGGAGGAGGAACGCCAAGGCCGGCCTCCAGGCTGGGCTGCAGCCGGGGCGCTTGCAGCAGCTCGGGCCGAGCAGCTCTCCCCTCGTTTGATGGAGTGACCTCTCAAGTGCAACATCGCCCTAAGGGCTGAGGGCAGTCCGGCAGCTGCCAACCCCCCTGGGTCGCTAATCCCCTCCCACACTTGCCCTTAACCCCGGAGCCGGCACCATTAGCTGTAGCTCCCCGGCGCTCATTAGAGCCGATCGATGGCTTCAGAGGCGGCATCCAGAGCGAGGCTGCCGGGCCCTTGTGGAGCTCTCCATGGCGCCCGGCCTGGCTGCCGCAGCCCCCCAAACAAGGCCGGTTTTTAAAGGCAAACCCGAGCGAGGGCCGGGAGCCGAGCCCGGCACTCGTTCCCCGCCTGTTTGGGGCTCCTCCCTGGGGGTCTGGAGCGGCCGGGGAGAGGGAGTGTGACCCGTGCGGGGGTGCATCTGGCTGAGCCAGGAGGGCCGGGGGAAACCTGGTGTGGGGGGGCTTCGCCTCAGATTTCTTACAGGGGCCGGTGGAGCACGGTCCCTGCCTCAGTTTACTCAGCTCCGTGCAGCAGAAAGGCTCGAGAAAGCCTGGCGCGCGTACAGAATTCCCGCGCTGGCCGGCCGGGGTTGCCCAGAGGAGGTTAACAGTCCCAACTTTGATGCCGCTCGGGCCATTTCCGGAGCTGGACCCCGGGGGGATCGGAAGGGCCGGCGTGTCCAGCGGCCGGGGAGCAGACTTGGTGGTGGTCGCTGTTTTCATGGCGGAAGAGTTTCAGGAGGCCAGGCGGGGTAACTGGCCCCTGTCCAGGTTGAGTGAGTAGAGATTTTGTGGGTGGGGAAAGAGAGTGGGAGGTTGGCGAAAGTTATGGTGGGGGAGCTAAGGTGGAGAGTTGAACTCTGGGGAATTACAGGTAGGCTCGGAAACCCCCATCTTCCAAAAGAGTCTCAGAACTGGAGCATCAGTGGTGGTCACTGAGGCCTCTAGGATCCCCTGCTATAGTACACAGGCTTAATGGTCATCCAGAAAACTGGGACCCACTTGCTGTGGCCACTGGCGGCACCTCCTGCTCCTTGGGCTCTCTCAGCCCCGGGCCTCTTCAGCCCAGTGATGGCCCATAGTCCTCAGTCACCCGAGGGGGGGTTGACGACCTCTCCAGCTTCTACATAATCTTGTCAGAGTGAAGGGAAGGGAAGGGGGCCTGGATTTTCATCAGGCACTGACGAATCACTTGCTGGATTCTAACCCACTCTCTTAGGTACATTTATAGTCATTTATGCCAGCGAGGAAATACCGGCGTCACTCTGGGAGCCTCAGGACCTTCGTGCCTGAACAACGGCGCAGGAAGGCATCTGAAGGGACCCAACAGACCTGGGTCTAGTTCCAGCTCTGTCTCTAACGAAGCTTCTTTCTCCAGACCTTAGCTTCCTCATCTGTAAAATGAGGGGCTCGGACTCTAGCATCTCCATCTCATTCCGGCCCTGATGAGCGCGATGAATCCAAGGGACTTGGTTTCCCACTTGGGGAGCGATAACCTGGCAATCCCTCCCACTTCTCCAGTGCCACATGGAGCTTTCCCGAACCTTCCCTCCCGATAGCTTTTCCCAACAAGTGCTATATTTGGAGAAGGAAAGTCACTTGCCTGAGGCTACACAGCTAGGGAGGGAGTCACAGAGCTAGATCTCAAGCCCAATTCTCCTGAATTTAGATGAAGCTTCATTTCTGTTGCCTCACACAGCTTCTCACCCAGAACTGGAATCAGGTTATCGCATTTTTCTATTTATTATGAAGCACATCACAAGCAAAGGGCCAAGTTAGGAGAGATTACACAGAGCTTGCTTCTCTCAGCCGTCCAAGAAGCCTGTGAACCAAAGGAGAAACCTGTGTCCTTTTCCATAACCTATTATCTCTTTTCCATAACCTATTATCTATGTCTCTTAGCTTATTATATACTGTTTAATAAACACATAGCTTAGTATATATCACGTATTTAACAAATGCTTAGCCTAGCATATGCTAAGTGTTTAATAAATGCATATTTAGTATATACTATAGTATATACTGTTTAATAAATGTTTAGCTTAGTACATATCAAGTGTTTAATAAATGCTAGCTTAGTATATATGAAGTGTTTAATAAATGTTTAGCCTAGCATGTATTGTGTTTAATACTTACTTTAGTATATACTGTGTTTAATAAACGCTTAGCCTAGTATATACTAGGTGTTTAATCTTAGCTTAGTATATGCCAAGTATTTAATAAACGCTTAGCCTAGTATATATTAAGTGCTTAATAAATGCTTATCCTAGTATATGCTAAGTGTTTAATAAATGCTTATCCTGTATATAATAAATGCTTAACCTAGTATACACTCATTGTTTAATAAATGCTTAGCCTGGTACATACAGTGTTTAGCAAATGTTTAGCTTAATATATACTGATTAATGAATGCTTAGCTTAGTATATACTATGTGTTTCATAATGCTTAGCCTAGTAGATACTAAGTATTTAATAAATGCTTATTGATTTACTCCTCTCTAAGCACTTCTGTGCATGTTGTTCAATGATGTTTTTGGTAAGAAATTTTCTATCTGCCTTTAATTCTTCATATATAGCATTTGTAGGTAGATTTCTCCACCAGCTAGGAGTCCTCCCTTGTAATAAAGACAAAAACAGTTCAGCAAAGCTACCTGGTCTATTAGCTGCCCCCTGTATTCCCCATTCTGTCCCCATAGGCCTCCACCGCGGGCCTGAAAAACGAGAGTTGCATTCAGCATTGGTTCTCTAGAGCTGAGGGTTCATCACAATTGTTTGGAGTTTGGCTTTTTTTTGAACGATCTCTTTGTTTCCATCTTGTCTCTAGTTCTGCTTCCTTCATCCATATCAAGTCATGTGGTCTTCTCATATTCCTCTGAACTCCTCATCTCTGTTGTCTCTTTGAGCATAATAACACTATTCCATGATTTTGCTATAATTCAGTTTATTCAGCCTTTCCTCAATTGATGGATATCCTATTTGCTTCTGTTTTCTGCTACCACAAAGAGAATGGTTATGAATATTAGTACATATTGGTGTATGCATTGGGCTGTTATTTGTGTTTTTGTCCTCCTCCTTTGGGCTGAGTAATAGGTTCTCTCTATAGATCAGGACTTTGAACAGCTAAATTCTTTTTCTCACATGATTCCAAAGTACTTTTCACAAGAGTTGGGGTAATTCATAGCCCCCACCCTAATGTATTATTCTAGAATGGTTATTCTCATAAGGATTGACAATGGTTCAGTGGATCTGGCTCACTAAAGATCCTGGAAGTATTATTTCTTCCCAGCATGAGAAGTGAAAAAGCTCCAAGGAGAGCTGGCCTGGAGAGTGGGGTTTCCTTCTCTGCAGTGGGAGTTTTGAGGACCAGGATAGGAGGGAAGGGCATGGAGAAACCTCGCAGCTCTGACACTCAGGGGCAGTGATATTTCCCATTTGCCTCTAATCCAAACTTCCTATGGAGACCTTAGGCATCACACCACAAACCCAATGGAATGACTTCTGGGCTTACCAAAGGATCAGAGAATCTGAGCTGGAAGGGACCTTAGACCATTGAGTTTTCTAGCCTCACTCTACAGACGAAGAAACTGAGTGAAGTGAAGTGTCTTGCCCAGTATCCTCTAAGGGTGTGAAATGAGAAGTGAATCAAGGTTTTCCTGATTCTGGATGATCATAAAAACAGCCAGTGTTTGGAGGTTTGCAAAGCACTCTCCAGATGGATCATAGACATCACCATTATCCCCAATTTACAGATGAAAAGACTGAGTCACATCAAGGTGACCTCCCATCTGAACTCTCCACAATCTTCTGTACCAGCTAGATATTTCCACTTTACCATGTGTATTCTCAACACATTGTCATGTCTGACTTTCTATAACCTGCTCTATCACTGATGATTTCTGTCTTTATTATCTTTCCCAGTTTAATGAGTGAGGCAAAACTTAGAATTGTTTTAAATGAACATTTCCCTTATTGCCAATCGATTTTCATGAGAAATGCTGCCAAATCATGTCCTGTTTCTTTTGGGGATCAATGAAAGGATATGAGGGATATTGAGATGAAAAACTGTGTTTGCCATTTTCCATCCCAGCTAAAATTTGGGCAGATATTTATGTTACAGTTGGATGCAGTGGATAAAACCAGACTAATTGAGAAAGACCTAGATTCTGGTCCCATCTTTGACTCAAAACTGTCTGGCTGACCCTGGGAAGCTTACCTCATCTCCCATGGCCTCCGGTGACTTGCTGAGAAGTAAATTATGGAGGAAGTTTAAATCTTTGATTCACCCATCTCATCAATAGGCTAATGGCCAAAAGATATCAGAGAAAGAAGAAAAGGTCTTTCTTGTACAAAAACATTTGTATTTGTTCTTATGGTGGCCCCAAACTTGAAGTGAAGGGGATGTCCAACAGCTGAAGGGTTGGCTACCCTAGTTGTAATGTACCCAATCCTATGGTGCTGAAAAAAATGAGCCAATGGATGGTTTCAGAGACACTGAAAGACTTGTTTGAACTAACTGATGCAGAAGGAAGGGTGCAGAACAGGAGAATGGTTTATGCAGCACATCAATATTACAAAAATGAATATTTTGAAGATTTTATAAATAAAAATGTAAATTTTTTATAAAAGAATGAAATGAGCAGAATAAGAATGGTTTATATGACAATTGCCCTCTAAAGCTAAACACCTTGGAAGCTACAAGTACCACTGTGACTCCCAAGGATCAATGAAATGGGTCATCCATGACAGAAATGATGGATTTAGGGGGCAGAATGAGACATGTATATTTTTGGGTGAAACCATTGAGAATAATTATGCATATTTGTTTCCAAAACTTAGTTTTTCTCCCCCACCAATTCACTGAAGGGGAAAGGAAAGAAAATAGATTTTTATGAGTATTTTTAAAAAGAGAGTTAGGGATTGCCATATATGTGGAATATTGCATGCATTTTTCAGATGAGGTCTTTATTATTATTAATTTTACTGAATTGTTTTATTTTGTTAGATGTCTCATAAAATTAATTGTAATATAAAAGTAGTAACGAGAATGCTTCAATAAAAATCAAAATAACAACAACAACAAAAACAAAACACACCATAGAAAATGAATTCCAGATCATTTTGCATTTATACAGAGTTTCTTCAGTGGGAGTTTCCTACATTCGAGTCTGAGGAGAAAAATAATAACAAAAATCAACCTAAACTAATAAGTGAGCAATCCTTATGTTAATTAAGAACTCCCTCCCCATCACTGCATCCATGAAATCCTTATTGACTATTTCCTGTTTGAGGCATTTTTGGTCTCAGAGAAATTTTTGAGACTGCTTGGAGTAATTCATGGCTCCACCAATAACATAGGGGCTTATCTATCGTCCCATAGCTTTTCCCAATATTGACAGTTTCTGCCTTTTATCCTCAAGATTTTGGTCCCTCAACTTTTTTTGTTAATGTTATAAGACTGAAGTCATTATATCCTTCTCCTATTATAGTGAGAAAAATAGAAGATTAGGAAACAGCAGTTTTTTTTTCTTTTTCTTTTTCTTTTTTTTTTGCATATGGGGGCAGAAAATACCTACCTCCTTATTTGATTCTTCCTTACTTAGCGAGACAATCTGACCCATGGGGCTTGGAATCCAAGGAGCTAAGTTCTAATTCTGCTTCTCATTTATCAGTCATGTTGTCACATGTTACATCACATTATATCTTCGGGCACATATTATTCATTTGTGAAATGCGGGGCTTGAACCAGATGATCTCCTTAGTTCCTTCTGCCTCTAAAACTACGATCTCCTCAGTCCTAATTAAATGCATTTTCTTTCAAATGCCTGACTTCTGGATGGTTTGGCACAGAGACATGTAGGTAGGGAATGGGCTGAAATTTTGAATAGTTGATGAATCCAAACCATATATTAAACCTGAAAAGTGTCAAGTTCCCTAAATATAAGTAGAGATCTGTGGAGAGTGTAGTGTCCCAGAATTAAAACAAGAAACTTTTCCACAGTGTCCTTCCCGATGGCTGCATTAGGCAGCCTGGCCTCCGACCCCTTGGTTTCTCACCTCAAGCGGTGACTTCAGTAATGGCCTGCCTCGGCCTTTAGTCTCCATCCTCCCACTACAGTATTGGATCCAGGGGCTTCTCTTCCTGACTGAATTTGTCTTAACAAGTTTATTGGGTCCCTGTTGCTCATCGCATGCCCTTTTGGTGAAGGCGTCTTGTGACTACAAGGAGATGGGGAAGGAAGCTGCTTTGGATTGTGTTTGTGTCTGGGAGAGGAATTCCAGGAGTATCCAGCCTGAGAGATCAAAAGAGGCTGCTGTCTGATTTGGGGACAGGCTCTGAAACGGAGGGGGGCCAGACAAGAAAGGGAGGATGCTCTGAAAGAACCGACACCTTTGTAGGATTAACATTAAGGGACAGACCTTGGTCGCTGGCAGATTTTCCATTTGTGACTGTGTCCCACTGTGCGTTCCCTGGTCAGACGCCGGAGTAAACTTTATTTAAAAAACATCTGAGGAGAATTCTGGGTTGTTTCAGGAACGCAGAGTGTTGAGGAAAGAAGCTGTAGCCTTTCCTGAGGCCAGCTGTTAATAGGGTGCTTAGGAGACAAGGAGAGCCAGAGCCAAGAGGAAGAAAGAGGGAGCTTTTGGGGGGGGGGAAGGAGTCGAGGTTTCAAGGCAGGGGGAGGAGCATGTGCCAGGTCAGGAATCAAGATCCAAATGAATCTGATTTCTGAGTCTAGAAATAAGGAGCAGATCCAACCCAGTGTGCAGATTAAACACTTATCAGGTTCTGTAGCTTCAGAACCTTGTGCTGCCCAGGAAGGCTTGAGAATACCCTTAGTCAGTCCCATTTTGGGTGTCTTATAATAACATCGGTCAAGTGTCTCACACAGTGTCAGGCACACAGTAAGAATCTAATAAATGCTTGTTCCTTTCTCCCTTCCCTTTCCACAAACATGGAGCTCCTAGTCTAGGAGAGGGACAAATGCCAACTTATACATTCCTGCCAGCCTTGGAATACTGGGGTAAGAGTCTCAGAGAGAAACAAAGCCAAGTGCTCTCTGTGCTCTAAAGGGGAAGTCCTAGAGAGCTGTAGGGAAATGCCAACTTACACAGTCTCACTAACCTTGGAATACTGGGGTAAGGATCTAAGAGAAATACAAAGCCAAGTGCTCTCTGTTTTCTGAAGGGAAATCCTGGACAGTTGGGAGGTCCAATGAAGACTTGTGGGTATGGTGGCATTCCAGGAAGACTTTGAAGAATGAGCAATCAGTAGGTGCAGAAAAAAAGGAGGGCAATTCCTGACCAAAGGGGCTCAGCCCCAAGCACAAAGGGGTTCTTTTTTGGGGAAAGGAAGGCTGGGACACAATCTTGCCTCTTTTGTATGGCGTTAGAGGGGAATGCTGAGTCTCTTTTGAGAAGACTTGCCTATTCTTCTCTCATGTTTGTGAGTTTGATTCACATCAATTAATAAGCATTTACTTAGCACCTATTAGGTCCCTAGAGACAGAACCCTATCTGCCAGAACCTTCCATCCTATCAAGAGGGAGATGAGAAGGACTCTAGCTCTGGGTGCAGCAAGTGTACAAAGTTAACGAATATAGGAAACATACACATACCAAGTTGAGTGGGAAGGAAGGTATTTGGGTGGGGGAATAGGACTCATGAGGTTGTTCTGACATGTGGCCCAGCTTTGGGGTGCATTTCTTACAGGGCTTTGAAGACACTTTCCCTCCTCATCTCATATTCTGGAGATGCTTCTAGGACTAGGGACACTAGGAAGGGAAGTCCAAAAGCCCCCTGCCCTCCAAAATTCAGGGGAATAGGGAAGAAACTGAGGCAGAGATGGAGGCTGAGAATGGAGTGCTTCTCCTCCCTCCTTTAGTGATGGGTAACTCCTTTAGATCTTGCTTGAGTCTCCAATTTCCAGTAAGTTTATCGGTTTAAGACAAATCCCGCATGGTCTGACCAAGTCCCCCAGCCAATCTGCCCAGGCTCCTAATATCACTTCATTCAGTGCCTCCAAGACTTCTACACTGATTGTAGCTCTTCACATCAAGCAGAAAGTCTTTGATTTATTGATTCCATAAATGTATCCAATAGAATCAATAGATGTAGTACTTGGTCACATTTAGTCTACACTTTTGATCTATTGATTCCATCAAGATGTGGCCTCTCTTGACAGAGGTATCAGGGTTAAGTGGAGTGATTGGTTCACTGACTGATTAGCTCAATGGACCCCTGTCCCTCAAATATATAATAGTAATGACTCACTTAAAAATTGCTCTCATATTTCCAAATCTCCTTCCTCACACCAATCTTGGAAGAAAAGGATTTCTTTTTTTTTTTTTAAAAATAATAGTTTTTTATTTTTCAAAATGCATGCAAAGATAGTTTTCAATATTTACCCTTGCAAAATCTTGTGTTCCATATTTTTCTTCTTCTCTCTTCTTCTCTCCTTCTCTGAAATAAAGGTTCAACATGTGCAGTTCTAAACATATTTCCACATTTTTCATGCTGCATAAGACAGTCAGATAAAAAGAAAAAAAAATTAGAGAAAAAAACAAAGAGACAACAATTTCAAAGATGAAAATACATTGTGATTCACATTCAGATCCCACAATCCGCTCTCAGGTTGCAAATGGCTCTCTCCATCACAATCCAATCAGAATTGCCCTGAATCATTGTGGGAAAGAGCCAAGTCCATCACAGTTAATCATCATATGATCTTGTTGCTAGATACAATGATCTCTTGGTTTCTACTCACTTCCCTCAGCATCAGTTCATATAAGTCTCTTGAGGATTTCCCGAAATCATCCTGCTGATCATTTCTTATAGAACAATAATATTCCATTACATTCATGTACCATAACTTATTCAGTCATTTCCCAACTGATGGGCATCCACTCAGTTTAAAGGAAGGTATTTCTTAAAAATAAACTTTTAGCTCTTCCTTTTTACCTCATCTAAAATTCCCCCTGCAACCTTTGTCCTATCTCTCTTTTCTCCTAGCAAACCATCAGAACAAGGAATGTTTTTTTAAACAGAAAAAAGTAATAGGAAAAAGAGGAAAATCATTTTAAAAATATTATCATGCCATTTAACAGACCAGAAAACTGAAGTTGAAAGATTGTGTCTTTTTATCCACAGTTACGTAGTTAGTGTTTAAAAGAGCAGAGATTTGAATCCAGGTCTTTCTGGTATCAAATCCATTGGTCTTCCCCTGTTCTGTGATTTATATTGTATTTTTGGTAGTCATTACTAAAAGTGTAGAAAGAATAGTTAGCAAATTTGCTAATTGTTCTTTGCTATAATTAAGTCTTCAGCCGAGGATGCTATATGATGTTTATTGTCTCTTCAAAAGAGTCTTGAAACACTTTTAATTTTAATCTAGTTATTAGCATTTTCTGCATAATTGTTTTTAAATCTGAAAGATGAACAAAACAAGAAATCAAGTCCTAATTAGTAGCATCGGCCAGTTTCCCATGTATAAATGCTCTGGCTAAATATTTAACAGTAGATTCTAGCTATTTCAGTCGACCCCTGGACTTTCTAACCTTGGTAGAAAGAAGATAAGAATGAGTGTGGTACAGAAGAATAAAAACAACCAAAAGAAAATAATAGGAAACAAAAGACTGGCAAAATGGGCATGCAAAAGGCACCTGAAAAATCAGAAAGAAGGGGAAAAAAGCAAGAAAGGAGAAGTTAGTGCAAAGGAATGAAGCTCACCTGGGGAGAGAAGGAATTAAATAAAAATGAGGAGGCGCCAGAAGCCAGAAATATGTTCTATTTGAAGCCTGCATGAAGCATGACTCTGATGTTCTTAGGACTGGGTTTCCATTCGAGATGAGGGGACATTTTTATTTCATGGATAATCAACAAAAAGTTTTATTTCAAAATTCACAGGACGCCTAAAGAGTTATCAAATCTTTTGTGTGAAAATGATGGGGGAACTGGTTCTGACTTGTTCCAAATTGCCAAAGAGTTTGAGCTGGTGTTTGTACTTCCTCCTTCTGCGAAAGCAATTGTTTACAAGCATTCAATCTGTCCAGTGCCCATGTGGGTGTAGCTCAGGTTGAGATGTTTCTCTCTTGAGCCTTTGTCAGTCTGGAAACCTTCCCTTTGGGCTGCTTCTCTGGACCCCAGAAAGTCCCAGAAAACCGATGGGATGTTGTCTCACTACTAATTATCACCCTTTCTGGAAAAAAAAAAAAGGACGTGATTCGCCTGCATTTTATTGACTCCTTAACTTCCCCCTGTTGCGCCAATGTTCTAAGAAACAAAAGAGCCCCAAAGAGCTGTAATTTTGGCTTTCCAGCTGTTGTCTTCAAGCCTGGTTTTCTGTAGATTTCACAAAAAGATGTGTTCTCAGGAGGTTTTCCCTCCAAACTGGCAGATTCGGAGGTCGGGCTGGAGTCTGACTTCTTTTTAAAGTCACCCTCTAAACTCCGAGATTACTCTGAACTTAAGTCAAACTCCAGCGGCCGACGGAGGCTTTGGAGTGACTGTTGTTGGCAGAAAATGGACTATTTTTACCATGCCCAAGGGGAGATATGGAAGTATATTGCTTCCTTATTGACTTCAAAGGGAATTCCATATGTATAAGACATTGCCGGGAGTCTAGACAGGGATGACATTATGGGCTGTTTCGACATGGATCTGTGTTTCTACAATAGCAGCATCTCTCTCTCTCCGGGACTTCCTCCATGTAGGGAACACTTTTACGTGCTTTTCAAAAGTCCTCTTGGATCAGCTTCCCTGTCACTGGGAGCCACCCTGGGCTTCTGGTTTCAGTGCCAGCAGAAGGCGGGTCCTGGTGGGTCCTGCCAAGCTGACAAGGATGGACCTGGGAACGGATAGTATGTCTGGCCTGCGATGGCCATCCTCGATAGCGCGTTTTGAGCATACTAGGTAATGGGGGAATAGAGGTCTTGGATTCAGGAAGCCTGAGTTGATATTAACCATGGATGAGCACTTAACGGTGACTCGGTGTCCTTATCTGTAAAGTGTGGTGCAGTGGGCTCCATGGCCCCGAGATCCCCTTACGTCTCTACACATACACTTTTTCCCTCTTTTTCTTACTCCCATCCTTGAGTCACTGAATTACATTAGGGCTGACTCTGTATGGGCTTCCCAGCTTTGACTTTGATTTTTCCACTCTGTGCTTGCTGAGAGGGTGCCTTTCTTACAAGACCCTCGGCTGGCTTCCCATTATTTTTCACGGGAAGTGTAAACTTGATGCTTTCTCACCTTTCTTTCCTCTTGTCATCTTATTTTCTCCGGCTCCCCTGGGCCTTGCCAAGAACAGACTGTCAATAACAGAAAGCCAGGAGAAGCTTGTGTGTGCTCTCAGTGGAAGTTTGAGGCAGAAAGGAGAGCTCGTTTTGTTCTGAGGAAGTGATGTACCTCTCCAGGATGACAGTAACCTCCTCTTTGGGGATTGGTGGGGGGTGATTGTGAAAATCCCATCGATTAAAATGACCTTTAAAAGAGAGTACCTAGTTCAGAGGAAAAAAGCCAGAGGTCGGGACAGTCAGGTGGTGCAGTAGATAGAGCACCAGCCCTGAAGTCAGGAGGATCTGAGTTCAAATCTGGCCTCAGACACTTAACCCTTCCTGGCTGTGTGACCATAGGCAAGTCACTTAACCCCAATTGCCTCAGCAAAAAAACCCAAAAAACAAAAAAAAAAAACAGAGGTCCCGGGGCAGACTCCTTACTCATCCACTTAATGCTGGGAAACTTTGGACCAGTCATTTCTCACCTTTGGGTCTCAGTTTTCTCCTCCATAAACCAATGGGTTTGATTAGATGACCCTTTAGCACTTAATCTGCATATTTTCTGTGTGTCTGACTTGGAATTAAATATTTTTGACAAGGTAGCAAGTCTAAAGTTCTCTTTAGGAGAACATACAGTTCCAGGACATACGGTTCAATGGGTGGTTTGTAGAATTATCGATTTCTTTATGTCTTGATCTGCTAATATAAGTGGGTGAGTTGGGCCCCTGAATTAAACAGGGAGAAGAGGGCAGGCAGGATTATCTGGGGGGAAATGCCCATCTCCTCTAATGGTTCCAGATTTCTCCCAGGAACAAAGGCTTGTCTTTTTAATACCATTATTCTGCCAGTGCTTTTCTGTGGCTATCACAAAAGCAATATGAATAAGGAGCACTGAGAGGTCAGTAGAGAGAAGCCTGATGGGAATGCACAGCCTGCAGCATATAACCAAGAAGAGTCAGGGGCAAGGATGTTATTAATGAAAAGTGTGACTAGGCAAAAAAGGAGATGGCTTGGTCCCATGTCAAGAGCCAGGGGCATTGTATGCACTGCCCACGTATGTGTTTGGGGTTCTCATAATGTCAGGAGAAAGCTCACGCCATGTTTGACCGGTTGTCCTGGAGAGAACAAATGGAGGGGTATGAACAAAGATGGGGAGCCATGGGGGGACTCTTGAAAGGAATCCCCACATAGGGGAGATCATGGATCCAGGAGGATGGGAAGATTTGGATTCTCTAGGAACCGTTGCATGGCAGTGGTTGAGTCAGGCTCCCAAGGGCGGGTTTGGCCAGTCTTGGGAAGGGAAGATTTCCTTCCAGTAAAGTTAGGAAATTGGTCTCGATGGTCTCTGGGGCTTCTTTCCCCCTCTAGGCCTTTGATTCTGCGTCAATGACTGTGGTTCTCTTGCGCAGATTTCACTTAATAGAAAGAACAGGGATGAGCAGACCCACTGATCACTCAACCAACAAGGTTCTTTTAGGTGGAGGTGAGCACCTCCCCTTGTGTGTCAGCACCTGTCTCCCTTGGAGGTCAGCTCCACCTCCAAGCACTTACTTACAGAAGGACCCCAAGCCGTCTCTTGATTTGGGGAAATTTTATTTCGGCTGACGCAGCTGCAAAGGCTATCGGCCCATTGGGGAGATTGTCCCCCTCCCAATAAAAGACACATGTCTCTCCACCTGCAAAGTGTTTGCTTCCTTGGCAGTGATCCCAGAACATTTCTGAAAAGGTCCCATCCCACAGGAGATGAAGCTGAATGGAGACTCTCAGTGATAACGGCAAGCCGTGTCGATTAAGTACCTACTATGGGAAGGTATTGAGCGGGTCCCTCATCCTGCCATTCTGTGGAGGGAAACAACAGGTAGAAAAGTAAATCCGAACTCGCTCCCAGGTAATCGCTGTGGAGGAGGGGCAGGGAATGAGTGAGTGTAGGAGTGTGGAAGAGGTGGTCCTAAGGGGAGCCCTAAAGGTAACTCTTCATTCTGAGAAGGGGAGGCAAGGCAGGGGATGCATCCCAGGCCTGGGAGGTAGCCGGCAACAGAGGGAAAACTCATTGGATTTGGGTCTGAGGTCCTGTTTTCAAATCCTTACTCTTTCCAATGATTACCTCTACGACTTCAGGCAAATCACTGAGTCTCCCTGGACCTCAGCCTCCTCATTTGTAAGATCCTGGGGTTAGACAACTGGCTTCCCACCCCAGGTAATTATAGCTCTTTTCACCCCAAAGTGAAGCTCAAGAATGAGAGGAAGGAGGACATTCATCAAGTAACATCCAAAAAGTAAAAATAAAGTTTTCAGAGATAAACCAAATGGATAAAGAGCCCTGAGCTGCCTTTGGTCAGATGTGCTGTAAGGAGCAGGCCCAGGAGGCCCCTTCCTCCCCACTCTGCCAGGATCTCTGAATCAGGGAGACAAGTGCACACATGGGGTGACTTTCCTGCTCAGGAGAACCCGAGGTCTTGTAGCTGGGGAAGGGGCTGCATGCTCAGCTCACCCCGGGGGAAGCTCAATGTGTTGTGCTCTTCCCTTGGGGGTCGGGAGCCAGACTCTCCTTCCTGCAGAGCAGCTAGTGAGTTAGTGATATTCTAATTAGTCACTAGAATGGCCTGCCCGCCACTCGGCACAGTGTCTAGTACACAGCAGGTGCTTAATAAATACGAGCACACAGAGTGATTACTAGGTCTGCTCCTCCACGTGGTCTCTGTGAGAGACTTGTAGGGAGGGACTTTGCCTCTTCTAGGTCCCTGACACGGGACCACAGGACTCCAGGGAGAAGAGAGCTCAGAAGTTAGTTAATAGACTCCTTCATTTTACATGGAGGGAACTGAGGCCGGGGAAGTTAAGCCACGGTCAGAAGTCCCACCCTCGCAAAGCGTTCCTAATAAATTCAGGAAATGGGATTCTTACTCATAGTTTCTGGACAATTTATCCCAAATGAATTCTCGTAGCAGGAAGAACTAACTATATTTTGGAAAGTAAATATGTTTCACTTGTACCCAGAGACTTTATGAGTTCTTGCTGGCTTGATTTCAAGCTTATGGTTGTTATTGAAAACCCAGCCATTTCTTAGAAGACCTGAAGGAACCATTTATCGTCTGTCCTGGCTCATGTTGGGTGGGGATGTGCTGCAAGGCTGCAGAGAAGATGAATGTCACGTGCTCTACTGGTCACCAGGCCAGAAGGACCAAGAGAGCCGGGCTGGGCTGGAGGGCGAGTTCCTCCCAACCAGAGAGCTGCCCAGCTGAGGGGCTGTGGTCAGGCAGCAGGAAGTGCATCCGGAGCCCCGCGGTGGTCCCACGGAGCAAGATGGCAGATCACCAGCCGGCGGCTGCCCGACGCGCTCGCTGGCTCTGGACCATGCTAACCAAGAAGGACGGCCACGATTACAGCGCGCGGCGGTGATTCACGCACCCTGAACCCCGAGTGGGAGCCCCAAACACAAGGTGAATGTGAGACTTGGAAAAGTTCCAGCGGAAGGGAAGAAACCTCCTTCCAACTCCTCACTTTGTGTAATAGCGCAGCAGTCTGAATTAGCGAACAAATGGGCGCGAGGCTACCAATCAGAAAGCTGTTGGCTCTAATTGGGGAGGCGCTGGAGGAACCGGGGCTCGCCCGAGAGATGGCAAGTCCATTGACAGCACGCTTCCCCCCAAGGGCCCAGAGCCAAAGGTCTTCTGCAGGTGTCTGAGCTGAGAAGGGGCCCTCTCCCAACTAGCAGGAAACAGGGTCGCTAATGGCCCGGCCCCGGGCTGGTCACTCCCTCCATGACTTCATTTGTTTCCCAGAAATAATACTAATAACAACACCCACCATAACAACCTCAGAACTGTAGGAGCTGCCTCAGCCAGTAAGGGAGTAGGCTTCGAGCCCCAAGAAAGAAATGAGGGAAGGAGATGAAACCTGCCAGAGGATGGTGGCCCCAATGAACATCTTTATTTGCACTCGTCACAATGAGGAGGAAATCTCATTAGGCGGGGGTGTGGAGGGTGTTGTGTAATAAGACGCAATTTTCAACATGCACATAACACAGGGGCAATTAGGTATGCTGGCGACGCAGCGGGGACCCGCTCGGGGAGGAATCAGATGGGAGCCCGCTTTGAGGGAATGTGCAGCTTGATTCGGAGCGGCAAATAATGAGGAAACATCCTGTCTCCAGCATCGCCACCATTGTCATGAAAGGTGTACGCTGACAGCTTAACAAAGGCCACTGTGTGGGAACAAGTTTCTGAAAAGCTCAGCCCGAGATGTGCAGGCTCCGACGTGCTTGTCAGGTGCTGCAGGCGGCGGGAGCCGGAGACGCTGCCAGCTCAGGACGAGCTCCGGGACCGGCCGCCTCCCTGCCGGCCGAGCCCCGTCCGGGCCTGGGAGTGGCAGCGCTGGGCCTGGGAGCGCCGGGCCTGGGAGTGCTGGGCCTGGGAGCGGAGTGGAGGGCAGCGCTGGACCTGGGAGTGCTGGGCCTCGGAGCATCGGGCCTGGGAGCGCCGGGCCTGGGAGTGCCGGCCCTGGGAGCGCCGGGTCTGGGAGCGCCGGGCCTGGGAGCGCCGGGCCTGGAGCGGAGTGGAGGGCAGCGCCGGACCTCGGAGCACCGGGTCTGGGAGCATCGGGCCTGGGAGCGCCGGCCCTGGGAGCGCCGGGTCTGGGAGCGCCGGGCCTGGGAGCGCCGGGCCTGGGAGCGCCGGGCCTGGGAGCATCGGGCCTGGGAGCGCCGGGCCTGGGAGCGCCGGGCCTGGGAGCAGCGCCGGGTCTGGGAGCGCCGGGCCTGGAGCGGAGTGGAGGGCAGCGCCGGACCTCGGAGCACCGGGTCTGGGAGCATCGGGCCTGGGAGCGCCGGACCTCGGAGCACCGGGCCTGGGAGCGGAGGGCAGCGCCAGGCAGCACCCGGCAGCTCCGGCTTTGGCAGAAATGAAAAGGGCTCGGCCGGCCCCAACATTTCTTAGCAAACCGAGCTTCCTGTCCAGAAGGTAAAAGCTTATTTTACCCGTGGGAAGACATCTCTTTAAGATAAATGAAGAGAATTAAGACCGTCATAGTCTCTGACCTCAACTAGATCCCTTTTTAAGTAAAGGCAGTAGATGGCGGGTGGGACAGATGGCTGGATGTGGAGCTGGAAGAGCTGGATTTGGGCAAGTCATCCGTTGGGACCTCCTCTTTCTGCAGATCTCACACCTTCAATGAAGCAATTAGGTGATCTAGAACAGAGAGTGCTAAATCTGGAGTTAATGGACCCGGGTCAGATTCCGCTTCAGGCCCTAACTATGATCTTAGGAAATGATCTCCTTAAACCTCAGCTTCCTCATCTGTGAAATGGAGATGATAACAGTACCTTCCCATTGGTTTGTTGTGAGGGTTGTACATGGAAAGTGCTTTGTGTCCTTAAGGCATTATTCAAATGTTGTGTATAAGAAGTTTTATTATTATTAATTTGCACAATGTGCGTGTGTGTGTGTTTGTGTGCTCTTGTTTCTGCTGATAGAGTGTAAGCTCTTTGAGGGCAGGCTTGATTTCCCTTTTGTCTTGATCCAAGACCTAGCATAGTGCCCAGCAGGTGGGCCTGGGCACCTATTTGATCACCTATTTGATTCTAAAATGCTTGTTGAATAAAGGAATGACTGAAAAGTCAATTCTCTGGGCTGAAATCTCTGGGTTAAATCATCTCTAAGATCTGTCCGTATTCTAAAATGAATGATTGTGTGACTGTGGGGTGGGAACAAAAGACATAGGCCTGAGCCTCCAAAAAGCTGCCTTTAGAAAATGATCTAACTGGTAGTTTATTACCTGGCACATGGGCATTTTTAAAATTTAAAGCCTTTCATTTTCACAACATGTGCAAGGATAATTTTTCAGCATTGACCCCTACAAAACCTTGTGATCCAAATCCTCTCCCCCGTTTCCCCCATCATCTCCCCCCTCGTCTCCCCTAGATGGCAAGTGATCCAATATATGTTAGACATGTTAAATATGTTAAATCCAACATATGTATACATATTAATAGTTATCGTGCTGCACAAGAAAAATCAGATCAAAAAGGAAAAAAATGAGAAAGAAAATAAAATGCAAGTGAACAACAAAAAGAGTGAAAATGCTGTATTGTGGCGCATCGACATTTAAGCAACATCTGAGACAAAGTGCTAATGCTGTGAGGCCCACGGATTGGGAATCCATCCCAACGTCCGGGTCAGTCCCTGAGAGCTCCTGGGAATGGAAGCTGTGGGAATATGCACGGATTGCCAGGAGGTGGTATCCAAGTCATGGCGATTCTCTCATAGCGACTGCCGGCCAAGACAGTCCTGGAGAGATTCACTCTGTAATTAGGGGCGTCTGTGGAGCAGGGGAGACATAAGGTGCATCCCTGGCTGCTGTTACAGAGTCTCATGGAAGCAGTTTTAGCTGGGATTAAATAACTGGGAGGGAAGGGTTGGTGCTGGGCACTGGGGTATCATTGCACTGGCCACAGTCTTAGAACCTCAGAAAGCTGATCTCATTTTCAGGGCTGGACCCGAGTCCAGGCGAGTCTCTAGGATACTGGAGGAGGGTGATTTTACTGTCTGGCCATCTAGAGAAGTGGTCATCTTAGGAGCTTGACTTGGCCCTTGTAGGTGGATTAACCACGGGAGCTGCTGGTTTAGCAGTGTAATTGTAGGTCTTTGTCTTGTGTTCTGGAAGGAGTAATGGGTACAGTTTCTCATTGGGGATGGGGATCAGGTTTCTGCTAGGGACTGAGTCTGAAATGAAAGGTCATTGTGGGAACCTAGACTGCATTTCTTTCAAGGCAATTGTCTGAGAATGTCCACGTACCCAAAATGCTTGCTTTCTCTGAGTTTCTCCACCTTACCTGTCCTCTCCTTCTCCTAAAATCTCATAACCCATTTTACTGGAAACATAGGGGCAAACCTTGAGCCACCTTCTCTTCCCTACTCCTCAGACTCCCTTTATGCCACCGTCCCTTTTATTTTTCTTTGCTTAATTCTCTGGGAGGGTGAATTTTCTCTTTGCTAAAGCCTTCCCCTGCTTCCAGAGCTGTACGATGCACTGGGTGACCTTGATCTCATTCTTCCCGTCTCCTCTGGGTGCCTGCCCCCATCACCATTCCTTCTTTCACTTTCATCTCCAGTATTTCATTTTTTTAATGCATTCTGCCAATCCACATCTGCCTATGGACACGTTCGGGTCTTTGATCCTTATTTAAAACAACAAACAAATAAATAAACCCCTTCATTTGCTATTGCCATCCCCTGAGGTTAATCATCCTATATACCTACATACACATAGATCCGTAGGAAAACAGCCAAACTCCCACAAAGTCACCTCCACCCACAGCTTCCGTTCACGTGTCTCTCCCTGAAACGTGGCAATTTGGCTCCAATCCCTGAAGTCAATCGCAACTGTTCTCACCCAAGTTACCAACCTTCTCTTCACTGGGAAGTGCAGATCTCAAGCTTCATTTTTCTTGATCTCCCTTAGGTTTTAACCCTCCTAGACCACGCTCCCTTCCGTGGCGTTTCTTATTCCTTGGCTTCATTGACATGGCTCCCTCTTGCTGCCTGTCTCCCTGCTCCTTGTCAGTGTCCAGCGCAGACTCGTCCTTGTCTCACTCATCAAGAGTGGATGGTCTTCAATGTTCTCTTCTCTTTTTCATACACACTCACCCTCTTGGTGATCTTAGGCACTTCCCCGGGAACACAATTCTCTTATCACATCTGTGTATTATTCATTCATCTGTAGGAAGTGGATCAAATTTATTAGCTGGTGGAAAGCAGGGCAAGGGTCCCCAAACAGCGTGTTTACCTGTGTGCTTTCAGTCCTCCAGGAGCATCATGGAGGGATTGCTGGGAATGCCCAATGCTCAGCTCCCGGGTGGGTTTCCTAAGGGTGGCGGGGAGGGGGTCCTTAGGTTCATTTAAAGGTAAATAAAAGATTCTGGATGAGCAAGGGCCATGACTAGAGTCAAAAGGAATTTTGGACCCTAACCCAGACAAGTGTCTGCTGCCGCTGCCGCTGTCCCATAGCCAATAGTACGTGATCTCATGTCTTCCAGTTGTAGGAGAAGAGGAGTTTCCAAGGTCTTTAAGCTTGGAGGCTCTGCAGACTTTTGCTGCCTTTTTTCCTGGGTGTGGCAGCAAGACTTTGGGAGTGCTGCTGGAGGACTTGGCTGTCCCCCTGCCCTGGAGGTGCTTCTGAGCTGCTCCGACACCGAGGGCTTCAGGAAATCTCACAAGAGAAGCCGAGCACAACAGGAGAAGGGATAGAGCTGCAAAAGGCAGCTTACCAGATGGCATCAACACAGGGCATTTGGGAAGGTATACCAGGAGGAAGACAATGTTCCCTGCTTTCGGGAGCACGGTGCTTTGCACTTAGTGGGTGCTTTGTAAATCTCATTTGAGTATTGATTATTATCATTTGAAACAATGGAACTTTTTAGAATCCAGAAAGAGACACAAATTGAGAAAATCCTTAGAAAGTTTTACCCCAAACTGAGGGCAAGGAGCTGGTAAGAAAGCATGAAACAATTCTGAATGAGCCTCTAAAATGTAATACTCAGGCAATTGCATTGAAACTATCCATAATTTAGTTTCCACCTGTTCTCTCTCTCTCTCTCTCTTTCTCTCTCTCTCTCTCTCTCTCTCTCTCTCTCTCTCTCTCTCTCTATTTCTCTCTCTTGCTCTCTCTCTCTCCCTCTCTGTCTCTCTATGTCTCTGTCTCTGTCTCTGTCTCTCTCTCTCTGTTTCTCTCTCTTGCTCTCTCTCCCTCTCTGTCTCTCTCTCTGTCTCTGTCTGTCTTGTCTGTCTCTCTGTCTCCGTCTCTCTATTTCTCTCTCTCTGTCTCTGCCTGTCTGTTTCTCTCTGTCTCTGTCTCTCTGTCTCTCTCTTTCTCTCTGTCTCTCTCTCTGTCTTTGTCTCTGTCTCTGTCTTTCTCCGTCTCTTTCTCTCTCTCTGTCTCTCTGTCTCTCTTCCTCTCTGTCTGTCTGTCTGTCTCTGTCTCTCTATTTCTCTCTCTCTCCATCTCTCTCTCTCTCTGTCTCTCTCTCTCTCTCTCTAATAGATATGTATATATATATATATATGTGTGTTGGTTGCTAATGTGGCTGACCAATCATTTCTTCAGTTCTGCACTTCATCTTCCCTCTCAGTGATTGTTCTCCCCATCTGCCCTGCTTTCCATCACTTCTCAGAATGTCCACGTTCCTTGAAGACTCAGCTCCAGGGCTATGGGAATATAAGTACATTAAAGCACTGTGGAGAGAGACATTCTGTAAAGCAACCTGGAACTATGTTCCCCTTGATTCTAAACTGTGCATCCCCTTTGATCCAGCATGAACATTCCTAGGGACATCTTCCAAAGAAGCTAAAAAAAAAGAGGAAAAGTAACTAAGTGCACAAAAATCTTTACAGCCGTTATTTCAGTGGTAGTAAGAAAATGGAAATAGATAATGACCTTCTGTCTCAAAAACACCAATTGCTTATTGCACACCTCCAACTGGTGCTCTCGCAAAAGTCTTAAATTCAACTTGACCCAAACTGAGTCCATTATCTTTGCCCCAAATTTCCCTGTAACAGTCGAGCACCCCCATCCTCCTAATCCTCTTGGTTCTCAACCTACATGTTATTCTTCATTTTTCTCTTACCCTGAATTTATGTATTGTCAATTCTGCCTCCTTCTCTAGGACCACATGCTCCCTTCCCTCTCTCCTCTGACATGTCCACTCATTGGACAGAAGAGGGAAGGAAACTCTGAAGGAAGTGGCTTTTGGATGGTCAGAATGAGGTCAGTCTGAGAGCACCACGGCCATAAATGCTCCTTACTTCTGCCTTTTCTCTTTCTCTGTAATCTCATCCCTTCACAGACTCAATTATCATCTCTGTGCAGATGAGGTCTAGCTTTCCCTATACAGATTTCCTTTGGACTCCCCTTTCAGGCCCAGGTCTATGATCCTGCCATGTCTTGAGATGCTAACCAATGTTCGGGGAGGGAGAAATTCTCTAAAAATGTGACATGTTGCATATGATGTAAATCCATGAGGGTAAGGAAGGTCTAGGCGTGCTGTCATTGCTTTTCCAACTAGGCTCACTGGGAAACCCTTTCAGCTCTCTGCAGGATTTCCCTGCCTCTCATTTTCTTTCTCTTTGGCTACTTTCTTGGATTTCACAAATCAGTTCTTCTCATGAATGAGAACATTTTACCCCCAAACTTATAGGGCTCAAAACCTTGCTCCCTAACTCTTTTGTTTGGGAATTTACATTTCAAAGAACAGAGTTCTCATATTGGTCTTTGATAGCAATATGTTGTTGATAGCTTTTGGTTGAAGTCATGCAGTTAAAAAAGTAACCCTTCTGTCACGTATTTACCCATATATCATATAGCACATTTACAGGGGCAACTGATGGGTCAGGATAGAAGGCTGGACCTGGATTCAGGAAGACCTGATTTCAGTGTGGTCTCAGACACTCATTAATGGTGTGATCCCAGGCAAGTCATTTGACCTCCATTTGCATCAGTTTAATCAACTATAAAATGGAAACAATAATAGCCCTTCTCTTGCAGAATTGTTGTAATGATTGAATGAGACATTTGTAAAGTGTTGTAAAACTGAAAGTCTTATAGAAATGCTCCTATAAGAGGAAGTCTGTAACCCACATTAAAACTAAGCTCTAATCAATCATAATTTAAGTTAGCTAAAAGATACCAATTAGGTACTTAAGTTTAATATTTCTTTATTGCTTTTATTTTTGAAGATCATATGGAATTGCATAATTCACGGTCATGCAAATATTAGCAGCGTTATTTTAACTTAGCAATATAAATAAAATCCAAATCAATCTGATGAGTCACAATTATCCATACTTCAAGTAACTCTCTCTGTTTGACCCCTGCTGTCATAACTGGAACCACTATCATGGCATATGATAGAAGTTGGCCTCTAAGTCTCCTAGCCTTTGTGAAGAAGGAGCAGGAGGAAGAAGAGGAGGAGGAAAAGGAGGAAAAGGAGGAGAAGGATCAAAAGGATGAAGAAGAAGAAGGGAGAAGGAAGAAGAGGAAGAAATAGAAAGGAGAAGAAGAAAGAAGAGGAAGAGGAGAAGGAGGAGGAGGAGGCAAAAGAAGAAGGAGGAAGAAGAAGGAAAAGAAGATGGAGAAAAGGAAAGAAAGAGGAGGAAGAAGAGGAGAAGGAGAAGAAAGAAGAAGAAGCAGGAGAAAAAGAAAGAAGGAGGAGGAGGAAGAAGGAGAAGAAGAAAGAAGGAGAAGAGGAAGAAGAAGGAGGAGGAAGAAGAAGATTGGGATTCATTATTACTTTATCACTCAATTGATGATGATGAAGAATGCTTAGTTATAATTTGGGTTACAGACTTCCTCCTATAGGATCATCAGATTGAAAGTTAAGAGGGGCTGTGGAAATCCTGCTAGGTCTAATGCTTTCACTGATCAGGAAACTGAGTCTGAGAGAGAGAAAAAATGATTTGCTCAAGTTCACCCTGATCTATCACTCCCAAAGTAGCCAGCACAGGATCTGATCCCATATTCTAACTCCAAGCCAGGCCCCAAGAGAACCAACTTCCATCTGAAAAGAGTTCTACATTTCATTGTCAGGAGACCTTGATTCAAATCTTTGTTTTGAATTAGCTTTGTGACCTTGGGAATACTCTTCCCCTAAACTCTACTCTCTGGGTCTGGTTCCCTCATCTTTAAAACGAGGGGATTGGACTCAACGATGTCCAAGGCTCCCTCCTGCTCTACATCTACGAACAGCTAATCAATCCTCAAGCATTTATGAAATACTATGTACCAGATACTATGTGAGATTTCTTACCCTAGTCCCATTTCTCACCCAATCCCTTCTTGGAATGAATTTACTTTCACTGGGGGAGACAGCAAGGACACTTAGACACAGTACAAATGACAAGTGAAGAAACATAGCTCTCCAACAAAGCAGTTAAGTACGGGGTAGTTTGAGGGGGAAGCATCAGCAGCGTGTGTATGGAGGGATGGAGAAAGCCTTCGTGCAGAAGATGGGGTTTGAGATGTGGCTTAAAGAAAGATAAATGATTCTTTAAGGCAGAATAAGAAGAGGGAGGACATTGAAGACATAGACAAATGATAGATAAGTAGATAAATAGTGGAAGATGGATGACAAATGGATAGATAGATGGAAGATGATAGATAAATGGGTGGAGTTAGGCAGTTAGATAGCCCAGGAGGTGATTGAAATAAGGAGGGATAGAAATATGGAGAGAGAGAGAGACAAGTTATTTATTAAGCCTTATGTGCCAGGCACTACACTGAGCCCTAGTAATACAAATGCAAACTGACAAGAAGGCCCCTGACCTCAGGGAGGAGATGTTCTAATGAGGAGGAGACAACACTGAAAGGGGGGACTGCAAAGAATGGGGGACAGTGGCTAGTCTGAGCCACGTGAGATAACGTGGAATAGGTGGTGGCAGGGTACCGATGTCCGATTCTATGAGCTTCAAGTTCTTTGTAAAAGTCTTCTTGTTCCCTTCAGTTCAGTTCGGTTCCCCAAACATCTGTTGAGGCAGTAAGCATGCTAAGAGAAAAGGAAACAGCTTTTGTCCTATTGGAGCTTCTATTCCTCTGGGGAGCCTTGAGGGGCCAGACATCCGAGTGATTGGAATACGGGCACGGGCCACTTCGTTTTGCCCTTTGCTTTTTTCTCGGTCATTTTTATTTTCTGTCTGCCAGAGAGTCAACCCTGTCTTGGGTGCCATCTTGGTCAAGATGCTGACACTTTCTAGTTTTAAGTTCCAAAACTGCAGTATATTCTGGAGAGCTCTAAAGGGTAAGAGAAAATGTCAGAACTGTTCTCAAATATCATAAATATGATTTTTTTTAAACTTGGAAAGTTACATACTCAAAACTCTAATCAGTCCACCTGGACTTTGCAATCCCTTGTTATTGTAGAGTATGGGTAAAGAAAATGGTATTTGATGGATGACTCCTCTGAGATCATCACGTTTTTCTCTTAATGCTGGCCCAGGAAGCCATGGGAAAGGGAGTTCATGACTTCAGTCAATTAGCTGGGTCTCCTTAATCCCTCAGGATAGTTTTCATCTGCTTTATCACATCGACTACTTTAATGAAATTTTACAGATCATCAAAGAAGAGACTCATGGTGAAAGGAAAACTTACAGTAGCCCCCACCCTCTCTCACACACAAATATAATACACAATACACAACTTGAGCTCAGTCTAAAACTTCAGAAGAAAGCATCTATACTCTCCAGAGGCAAATGTTAACTGGAGTGATAGTAAGAAGAAAGTTATTTCTTTTATTTGATACTCTTATTGGCTGAGAAGACAAATATATTTGCTGATTATGAACCCTAGTGATAGAGCAGTTCATAATTCCCAGGAGCATCAATGTGGTCATTAGCTCAGACGTGTCACATTGAATTGCTCACCTCATTGCCTAATTATTTGACCTTTATTTTGATTAAAGGGGGATTTTTTTTGGGTAAATGTCACTCTCTGGTCTTTAGGGATAGGAGTTCAAAGGATCTCAGGGATTAAAGGAGAAAAGACACCTCTTTTTTCATAGGTTATCCCAAAGCAAACTCTTTTTTGCTAAACTTAGGACATCTTCCCAATTTATAGTTTTTAAATCATTCTCTTGAGCAGTTATTTATTTGATTTCCACCCTTCTACTCGACAACTCTGTGTTTCTGGCCACCTGGATATCTGGCTCTTCCCTGGACTTGGACATCCATCTCCCACTTCACTGCATTTGCATGGGTTTTTTCTCTTGTCTTGTCATGGCCATATCACTGAATCATCTTTCTTCAAGTATCAGTGTAATCGTGTTGTGCATTGAAATTTTGGAAGAAATTTAAGAATTGATAAAATCATAGATATAGTGGAGAACTGAGCATATTATCAATGTATTTATCTCAATGCATGTTATTTCCTTCCATGGAAAAATCAGATATTCGAAGCAAGGGGCCATTGACTTTTTGGCTTGTTATTTTTCATACTTAGCATATGGTAGGTGCTTAATAAATGCTTGTTGAAAAGATGAACCAGTCTTGAAGGCAAAAGCCTTGATATTCTCCTTGACTATTCTTTCTCCTTCACCTCTCATACCCAGGCAGTCACCAAGTTCCATTATTTCTTCCTTCAGATATCTTTTCCATCTTCTCTCTCCTGATTTCTATTCATACCTCACAGTGCCAGACCCTTCACAGGGATGAAATCCATGGAGGTAGGTCACTTGTCCATCGCCTCTTGAACCATCGTTACCAGTCAACCTTGTGAATTAATTCAAAAAAAGCTTCCTTTTGTTCTTTCCCACAAGCTTTCTCTCTTCCTCTTACATCTGTACTCGTTTCCTTCAGTGGGTGTACTTATCACCCATTTTAGGAGCCATTTGAATTTCAAGAAATATTCAAGTGTCTCATGGAAAGGATAAGGTTGAAAAACCTAGACTTAGGTAAATATCTCGGAAGCTTCCTGGTTTTTCAAACAGTTGAAGGAAAGGTTTTTGAAAATGTCAAAAACGCTATTACAATAGACTGTATATTTCAGGGACTAAGAATAGCAGCCAGACTAACTTATCAAGCTACGGATTTTGTCTGAGCCAGAAAATCTAACTGCTTATGAATTGTAGATAAATTAACTTTGTAAACTATAAGACACCATTAAGATGTGCACTAGCCTATAAGTCAAATATTTCCTGCTAGAAAGAGGATATGACTGAGAAGAGGGAATGAGGGTTTAATAGCATCCGATTCTCCATAGAAAACATGTTCTAAAGCCTCTGGTAGGTTCTACTAAGCTAGGAAACATTGAGTAAAGTCCTGGGGGTCAACTTAGTCTATTCTTCAGAGATCGACCTAGGGAAGTAAAGAGAAATATATCACCCTGAATCTGAACACTCAGACAGATTCTTTGACCGTGAGAACCTATGAGAAAGAGAACCACAAAGTGACTTCCATTCCTCTGTGGACCCTTTTCACTTCCTCATTGACAGTGGTGGGGACAGAAGGAGAAAAAGACATTGAAGGGACAAAGGATGGAATATCAAAGCCACTGACAAACATTAATTTAATTACCGGTACTCTGAATGAAAGACTCATTTTGACCACTGAGTGAACATATCAATGTGCCTTCCAGAGAAGATGGAGGTCAGAAGATATCATGAACATCTGACCTACTTGCCATGCATTGAGAAGTGCCAGTTAGGGAAAAAAGTTGCTGAGAATATAAACTCATTCCTTTGTAAAATGGTGAATTTAGCTGAGGATGATTAATGGCACTGTCATAAAACAGGTAAAAAAGTGGTTGAGGGGAAAATAATTTTAAATTTTATTTATTTAATTTAATTCAAAAATAGCTTTTTAAAATTATAGCTTTTTATATACAAAACATATGCATGGGTAGGTTTTCAGCATTGACTCTTGCAAAGCCGTCTGTTCCAACTTTTCCTCTCCTTCTCCCCACCCCTGCCTCTAGATGGCAGATAGTTCCATACATGTTAAATATATTAAAGTATATGTTAAATACAATGTATGTATACATATTTATACAATTTTCTTGCTGCTCAAGAAAGATCGAATCTAGAAAGAAAGAAAAACTGAGAAGGAAAACAAAAATGCAAGCACACAATAACAGAAAGAGTGGAAGTGAATAGCCTTAGAATTTTCAAAATATAGGCAAAGATAGTTTTCAACATTCATCCTTGCAAAATCTTGTATTCCAAATTTTCTCTCTCCCTTCCTCCTAAACAGCAAATAATCTAACACACACACACACACACACACACACACACACACACACACACATTAAACATGTACAATGGAGATTATTTTTAAGAAAGATTTTCATGAGTCTCAAATAATCCATGACTTAGCAATGACATTTTGAGATGAAATTGGAAGAAAACAGAAAATGGAACAACCTTCTCAGTGTTTATGTTCACATCTAATCTCATAACCAACAACCATTTCCACCATACTGGTGTATGAAATTAAGTTTTTGTTGAACAAAGTAGAATGATTTTTAAAAAAGTAAAGTCAAGAATAGGAGCTTTCTAAAGATCAATTATACCCAGAAGAAAATGACTCCATATAGAAACTATTAAGGGATTGGTTTTCAAGATATCTTAAAAAGAAGAATATACCAGAGTACTAGAATAAAAATCTTGAATACTGAAAAAGTCAGCTTCCATGAATATCTACTGACTCATATTATTATTCCTATAAAATTTTGATGGGAATTATCTGAACATATCTTGGGAATGTTTGAGGAAAATTTGAGAAGAGAAGAAAATTTGGAATATGAAATAAAGGTATATTTATTGTTTATTAAAAACTATACTGATTGATTTAGCAGAAAAAAACCCATCCTTGGCACCTTTCTTTCAAGAAAGTTTTTTTTTTCATAAGATTCCTTGATAGATCATGAATTAAAATAACTTTATTCAGTTATCCTGTGATTATTAACACTGCCTAAGATGTAAAACTGGGCAATGGATGCTAGTTTACCACTATCATAGAAAGTGAAACTTCCTCTGGAAGGTTAGGTCCTCTAGATGCTTCTGTTTGCTGATGACATCATGCTGATTTTTGTCAAATCCCAGAACATTACTGAACTTTTTTCAATGAGATCTGTAATTGATAAAAACAAAACAAAACAAAACAAAACAAAAAAAAACATTGACAATCTAAATAAAAAAAAAACAGCTGCCCAAATGAATTACTTTTAAAGATGAAAATATGCAAGCAAATGGGTACTCCATCAATTCATAAATTCCTAGTGAAAGCCTAGAAGGACCACAAGGCAAAAGGGAGATGGGGGAAAGCATTGATAGAGCACCTCCTATTTACCAGACATTGCGCTAAACATTTTCTACAAATATTATCTTCTTGGCTTTTCAGAACAATCCTGCAAGATGTGCTCTTTATTATCCCCATTTGTGGCTGAGCAAATGCAGGCAAACTTCAGAAACTTAAATGCTTGCCAAAGGCTACACACATCATCAGTATTTGACTTTTGGTTTGATTTCAGGTATTTTTGAGTTGAAGCCCAATGCTCTGAGCCACCAGCCTTTAGCACTTTGAGGGTTCAAGGATTATATTTGGGAACTCCTGCCATCCTTCCAACGAACTCCAGTTGACAAAACCCTCTCTTTTAAGCTCTGCTATCCTTGTGTGTCATGCTGTGCCTGGGAAGCTTCTGTATCTCGGGACCCAAAGGGAGATGGAAAGGCAGGGTCATGAGGAGGAAGCAGTAGTATTTCCAGTGATGAATTTCACACAAATTGGTCCCCACACTGTCCCCTGAGATGTGTAGCCTGTCTCAGCTTCTAGTGGGCTTTCCCTCAGTAGAGATCTTCAGTCAGGATGGGCTGACCACTGTACACGTGGCTTAGAAAAGGATTCTGGGTGGGAAATCATTGTATTCAATGTCCATCAGGGCTTTTTTCCAACAAGGACTGGTGACTAGTCGTGAATGAGTTGTGATAACCATTCTTGGAGATAATAGTCATTGATCATAGATCTAACTAAAAATAATTTAAAGATACTTTGAATGAACTGAAATGTAAAGCATTAAGTGGGTTTTCCTTCCCTTGGGTAATAAATTGATGCCTCTAGAAAGTTTCTTTTATGACTAGCTCAGTCGCTGTCTCAGGGGCCCCAGGCTGCTCATCTATAAAATGGGTGGAGGGCTGGATAAGGTGACCACAGGGGCCCCTTCTGGCATTAAAAGCCGCCGCTGCAAAGAGCTTCGGGATTCTGCCCCGTAGCTCTCCGTGCCGGGGAATAGTTCCTGAACTTTCAAAGCCATCTTTTCCATCTCCCGGCTTGGCTTTGTTCTCCACCACTTATTTATCGAAGTCTTTGCAGGTGTGTGCACGGCTGAACTTTCCGTTTTATGAGTTGTGCGCCGCATTTATTACTATCATCTGCTCGTGGCCAGTTATCAGGGAAAACATTTGCTCTGTAAATGTAATACTGACGGAGGTGCTGAGCACAAAGGACACAGGCTATTGCAAGCACAAAAGCCTTGATGGTATTTGGCAGGGACTGGGCTGCTTTCTCTCAATATTAAAGGTGAAAAGGGCTTGGTGAACAAACGCAAAGACATTTTCCCAGCCAACATATATGTGGAGGCCACAGTGTTTTTCTTCCAGGGAAGACACATGGCTGTTTTAAAGATAGCCTCATAAACCCATAAAATCAAACTTGCCTTTTGAAAACAGAGAGGAGCTCCAGGAATATCAAGCAATCCAGACTCGGGGATGGCAGAGGGAATACGTAAGAGGGGCTCCAGCGGAGGCCCTCTCTCTCGGCTTGGTCAGGGTGTTTCACTGGGCCGTGGAAGGCTCCTCAGAGAATCCGGGAGGAATTAAATCTCCATGCCCCATTCAACCAGGCTCTCTCTTTCTCTCAAGACAGTCATTTGGTTCCAATAGGGAGGGTGATTTTTGAGACGCCATCCCTGGTCTTGCAGTAACTTCACTGGGACTTCAAACTCATCTCAGGAAACTCAGATTTCCTGAGGACTAATTGGGAGAGACACCGAAAGCCAAAAAGAGAAAGAGAAATTGAAAGGGCAAAGAAAGAGAAAAATACAATCTAAAGAAGTATAATTGTTTTTAATTTATTAAATAATTTTTTAGGATAATAAAAGACTAGAAAAAACTTGCATTTCTTCTATGTTCGAAGAAAATAAATTTGGTAAATGTTTTGCTTAATTTAAAGAAAATTGAAAGACTTCCTAGATGACCTGTACTTTCAGCAAGGCTCTTGTGTAATTGCTGTTTTTTGTTAGGTTCTTTACAATTGATCTGCATTTAGTTTTCTTGGCTGGTAAACTGATGAACAGAGCAATTAAAATAACTTCCCCAAACTTGAAATAGAAGCCACTAATATTGACATCCAAGAAGATTTGCTCTCTACTCTGACCATCTTTCCCGATGATCAGTGGAGGGGACAGGTTGCCCATTGAGGCAGAGACTACTGGAGAAAGGACCTCCAAGTTTTTGTTTCTTCATTCCTGTATATAACACAGAGAATGATTCATCAACAAGCGTTTTGAAGTGTCTGCTCTGCTCAAGGCACTGTGCTAGGCACTGGGAATATAAAGATAAACTGAGATAATCCTTGTACTCCAGGTGTCCATATTCTATAATTTAAGTTAATTAAAAGAGTTCTGACTTTGGCAGGCAAATGGGAGCAGAGGTAGGGAAGGAGTGTTTGGGAGCAGATAAGCATCAGAGTAGTAAAAGTAAATCTAAGGACAGAGACAACTTTAAAAGAAGAAAATAAAAATCCAGGTAAAAGGAATAAATGGATCTAACAATTACAACCTTTAACGTGAGTGAATGGGCAACTCAACAAAACAAAAGCAAGGGCAAAAAAGAAGCTAAAACCAGCAAATTGCAAACACTGGAACGATAGACACCAAGAGAATGAGGGTGGATTTGGGTTTGTTACTCATTACGGTGCTTCGTGGACCATGTGGTTTAGCATTGAAGAGGCCTGGAAAAGAGGGATGGAAGAAATAGGAGGAGTGTCAGAATGAAGAGTGACATGGACATGAATGTAAAGCAGTACCTACAGTTGCTCATTGGAGCTTCTCCGAAAAGTAGTTATGATTCCATGTTACAATTGAGCTAAAACCAGAGAGGGCAATGGACTTTGCCTTTGGCCACAGCTAGAACAGCGTCTCAGGGATGAGGTTGGAACCAGAGCTTCCTGCTTCTTTCCATGAGGGGATTCCAATGAGGGGCCATTGTATGGCCCAGAATGTCCAGGTTCCTATTATGTATACAATGCAGTTTTCCACCCCGAGATGAAGCTAATTGGTTCCAACAAGCCTACATATTAAGCGCTGTCTGCATGCCAGTTCTCATCCTGGAACAAATAATTGAGAAGGAAGAGGGAGGGGAGGAATAAGAGTCTACACAATTGAGGAAGTTACAGAGTTAGAGTGTCAGGGAACCAGAAAGGAGGAGGCATCTTGTCTTTCCTCCCAGTCTGTATAATGCAGAACAGGGAAACGGTCATGGCCCCTGGCTTGAGAAGCTCAGGAGACTCTGGCCACTCCGCCATTTACTGTGGACCAGATGGTCTTTTCCCTTCCCCATTTCCCATTTTCCCTTTGGATTCATCAGCTTTTACCTCTTCCAGGTCACTTCCTTCAGCAATCCCCGAGGCCTGAAGGTGGAGGTGACCCTGGCAGCCACCTCTTCAACAATGAGAGCGATCAGGAGGCTTGGTGTAAATGGGGAGAGAGTCGGGGTCCCCCTCGGGTTCGTCTTGTTGTCCTTTGTGCATATGTGCATGCACACATATACCCCCATCCCCACTAGCTCAGGTGAGGAGCTCGATTCGTCTGTGTAAGATGTGTACGGGAGAGATATTTTACAGGAGAGGAGGGCTGGGAGGGAGCAGAGAGAGGTATGGGTTTGCTTTCCAGCACTTACTGGGTGTCTTACTGGGTGTCCTTCAGCGAGAGCCCTTGGACTGCCCCATCGGGCTTTCCTCTATAAAACTGTGACTCTGTTAACAACATTAAGGGTCATAATAGTAACAGCTCTGGCTTCTATATCACATTAAACGTATAAAACACTTTAGGAAGCAAAGGCAGTTCGAGGATTGTTCTCCTCAGGGTGTGGATAAGGAAATAGAGGCTCATGGACATTAACTTATGTTGATGGGGTCTCAGAGCCAGTTAAATATCAGCACCAGGATTTGATTCCAGGCCGTGTAGCCTGGACAATCTTGTGGCTTGTAAACACCTGATTCTTTTCCTGAAAAAAAAGCATCGCACAAAAGCTGGTGTTTCTCCTTCTTCCTCCCCGAACCGTGAATGATTCAAATGTGAGGCTCCGGCTGTGGGTCCGTCCCTGCCTCGTGCTGGGAGAAGGACAGATGGACTTTTCCACCTGGGCCTGGCCTGCCTCGTTCTTGCTGTGCCTTCTCCTTCAGCTGAGGATTTATGGTGGAAATTTCAGGATCTGTTACCTGACTTGCCAGGTCGAGATTTATAAGGCAGCCAGCCGGAGGAAGCGGGACAGAGATGTAAATATAATCAGGTGGCAGATTGATTTGGATTTGTTTTCTGGGTTTGCTTGACGTGCATGCTTTATGCCTTTTCTATCTTTTGTGGGTCTCTCTCCCTCCCCGAATCCTTTCTTCCTTGCCTTTTGTCACGGGGAGAGCTGGAAAATAATCCCTCACATTTATATTACGTGCCAGGCGCTGTGCTAAGTTCTTTATAAATATCATCTCGTTCGATCCTCACAACAACCCTGGGAGGGAGATACTATTATCTCCATTTTACAGTTGAAGCCACTGAGGCAAGCAGACTTGCCCAGGAGCATACAGTGAGTGTGGGAGGCCGTATTTGGACTCAGCTTCTCCTGATTCCGGCACTCTTTGTCCATGGCACCCCCCAGGCCCAAGCAAGGGGAGAAGGACCTGCGGTTCCCTCACTACTTTGTTCAGTCCTTGCTACTTTGTTCTGCTATTGGGCAATCTTTCTTTCCTGGAGAAAGGTGCCTTTTTGCAGTCTTTTTCCAACAAGTTCTCCTCAGCATTTCTCCTTTCCTGATATTGAGCATTAGCTTCCTTGTGCAGAATTTTTTCAGTTTTTACCCCGGGGTTTGCTATCTCATGCTTATCCCTCTCCTGCTCTCAGGTCACCACAGGGGTCGGGGAGGGGGATTATTCTGGTTGTGGAGAGCAGAGAGGGACAGCCACTTGGCCAATGCCACATTGCCTCCAAATATTGGAGGCAGGTTCTGAGAAGGTTCTGAATCCAGTGCTCTCCTGCCTCCTCAGCTAATGGGAGGGGTGGAGCTTTACCTATTCCTCCTTCATCTGACCTTGCTTGGTCCAGGAACAGTGATGGGATGATGGTGTGTTTGCGGAGAGATGGGGATTGGAGTGGGGGGACGCTCATGTCCTTCGGAGGGCTGAGGGGAACATTGATGCGGTCTCCTGTCTCATTCTGTGGGGACGGACGGGGACTAAAGGGTCCCCACTTTCCTGAGCCGAGCTGAGGAGGCGGACACAGCCCAGCTGCTTCTGAGTCGCCCAGATTTCACAAGCCCTCTCTGTCGAAGCTCAGCCCTGGGCCGAGACATGGCTCCACAGTCCAAAAGTCAGAGCTCGCCCATCGGAGTGCACTGGACACAGAAATGGATCCTTTGGTTCTTCCTTTAAATGCTGCAGACAACCGGCTGACAAGATATTCATAGAGAATGCAGGAGTGTTGCAAAATCACTTAGCATCCAAATCCCCGGAGAGGCTCCAGTGCTTCTGTTACCTTAAGCAAAACAGGCAAGAAAACAACAAAGTCCTGGGCAGGACATCTAATAAAGAGACAGGGAGAGGTGCGGAAAAGCCTGATGTGCAAAAGCTGGAAATGGGCAGGTCCCAGAGGGACGGGGGGCCCAGGACAGAAGGCCCAGGCCCAGCAGGGGGGGAAAGGACAGGGTGCTCCCTTCCCTCAGGAAAGTGTGCCTTCCCCACGGCCACAGTGCTCCCTTCTGAAGTGCCACGTAGTGGCTTAGGCTAATTGACAGAGATTGAAATGGGGTTGGAATAGCAGAGAAGGGGGGGAGGAGGCCTTCAGATCTGTGACATTTGTCATTTTTGTCCCAGCTCGGTGAAGGATCATTTTAAGCTCCACCAAATTGCAGAAGACGACAGGAGAGGTGAAAAAACATCCCCCAGTGGGAAGGTCATTCCTGAGGGTGTTGTTACAGGGAACGTGATGGGAAATGATCAAAAATATTAAAGAGACTTTGATGCCGTAACAAATGGAGAGCCCGCGCCGGCTGCCGGGGGTCGGCCCACCCAGACTAGCCCAGCCAATGTCGGACTCCACGGGTCCCCTGACGGTAATGGCGCCATCCATCCCGTGCTTCATTATGGCCAGTATTCCCTGAGCTGGAGTATTAGATATTTTTGACTCCTAAAAGGAATGGAGGTTTTAAAACGATGAATCTTTCCCCGGATTTTCTATAAATGTAAACTTGGGAAGGTTATGAGTCACTTCCCCATCTCGGGCTCTCCCGATAATAAACGAGCGTTTGGGGGTGTCTCACCTGCTCCAGTGATTTCCCAGTGTCCCATGGATCAGCTGTGACAGGAAACCCCAGGTAAAGATGACAGAAGGAAAATGAAAATGCTCAATTCTGAAATTTTCCTGAATGCCGTTCTTCTGGATATTCCGGGATTTCTTGTCTCAAGTTTGCCTCTCTCTGGTTCAAAATCTCAGTGATAACCGGGAGATGAATAGCAGGGTAAAAACAGGCTCATTTGATTGGAATTAAACTGGTGAATGCCATTTTTTTTTCCCATGGAAAATGCTGGTGCATCCGACCCAACCAAAAGATTCATCTCATTCCACAGGAAGCAGGCTGGATTGTCCGTCCATTTGACAGATCGACCCATGTGGACTTTTACTCTGCCAGACTGACAGGAAAACCTTTTTAACTTTGAGATTCAGGTCAAATGTTGAAGTCGTTGGCAGACAGCGATGAAAAAGTTTGAAACCAGGTTTTGAATCTGAAGTTTCTCTGTCTCCCACCCCCACCCCAAAAAGGTAGATACTATCTATCAAGAAATGGAAAAATAAAATAAAAAAGAACCATTCATTAGCTCTGCCTCGGAAGGAGCATTCCATTGGTTTTAAATGCATCTGATGAACTGGAGAGTAAAGGTTGCCTTAAAGAAAATAAAATGGAATAACATGGGGAACGTTTCTAGCCTGGAAATAATGAAATCCTAACAGTTTATTCTGAAAAGCTGAGATTACTCCCATTCCTACCCGATGTTATTTCCATTAAACATAATCAAAATGGGTCCTATTTGGGTCATTTCCCATTTTCACCATCACATCTTTTTCCCAATGAAGGAGATAGACAAGACTATTGCCGACCTGCTCGGATGATGCTTGAGGTACAGAAGGATTTATAAAGTAGTTCTCACTATTTTGTAAGGTAATTTTTTAGAGCTATAGCTTTAAATGCAAATATGATAATAATAACTATAATCATAGTAGTCCCATACTTGAGAGACCATTTCATGTAGTGATCAGACAGTCCATTATAGAGTCAGGAGCACCTGAGAACACGTTCCATCTCTCACACATCCTGGCTCTCTGACCCTGGCAAAGAAATCTCTTAACCATTCAACGTCACAACTACCTCTTTGAGATCATAACTTCCCAAGCAAGCGTGGCTGTGCATTGGTCACGAAGTATCTTCTCAGGAGCTTTTTACATTAATGAAATTATTGGTCTGGTAAAATGGACAAACCCCCTGATACTTCAGACCCTGTGACCTCCTCAATGGCGCCGTGCCTTTTAATGATGCTGCTCACATCTCACCCAAGCCTGCCTATCCATCCCGTGTGACTGTGCACCCTACCCTTTCAGGTCACTGCGGTGGATCCATCAAACTTGGCACTTTACTAGTTTCTTTTGACATTAGGAGAATGCTAATGAGGCATATGGCCGGTTCAGTCCTTGCTTTCTCCACACGACCAGCCCATCTTTTATTTTGCTTATCCATTTCTTTGATGAGATCCCTTACTCTACTTTTCCTTACTTGTCTTTATTTGTAAAATGTTGAAAAATGTTTACTTCCAGCATGAGCCTTTCCTTTGTTCTTTGGTTTTCAATATCAAGTCTTTGGAACCTGACTCACGACCATATGACCACTCCAGAAAAATGTTGATTTTTAAAAAATGACCTTCATTTCAGGGAAAAATGGGTCATTGAGAGGAAGGGAAAAGAACAAACATCTATAGAACACTTGCTACTTTCAGGCACTGTGCTGAGTGTTTTTACAATAATAATAATGATGACATTGACAATGTGTCGTAGAATACATACAATGATATTGGCAATAGCTAACATTCATATAACGCTTATTATGTGCCAGCACTTCAAAATTATTATCTCATCTGATCCTCACAAAAACCATCAGAACTATTACGATTTTTATTTAACAGATGAGAAAACTGATGCAAACTAAGGCAAAATGAGTTGCCCAGAATCATAGTTAGGAAGTGTCTAAGGCTGGATTTGAGTTCAGGTCTTCCAGACTTCAGGCTCCACCACCAGTTGCTTCGTTAAAATGAAAATGGGAAGACAAATTTACTGTTTAAATTATGGCTCCAAATTATTTTCTGTTGATTTATTTGTCTAAAATAGATGCTATCCATGATCTATCTGTCTACATATATAGTGGGCAGTGAGGTGGTACAGTGGATAGAATACCAGGAAGACCGGAGTTCAAATCTGCGCTCAGACCTTACTAACTGCATGACCTTGGCTGAGTCACTTAAGCCTCTTTGCTTCATTTTCATCATCTGAGTCGGAGAAGGAAATGGCCAATCACTCCAGTATTTTAGCCAAGAAAATTCCATATAAGGTCACAGAGAATTGGATGTGACTGAAACACAATATAGGTACATAGAAGCTGGTCAGACAGAGGCAGATCCTCATAGGTAGACAAATAGATGGAGAGATTGAAAACATACATAGATTGATCCATAGAGAGATAAAATGGCAGATAAAAGATTGGTATATGTCATTAGTCTGATAGATTGATAAAAAGCTAGCTAGCTAGATAAATCAATAGTTACATGGATAGATCAATAGAGAGAGAGAGAAATAGGTAGATAGACAAATAAATCAATAGATGGAAATAATCAAATAGATTGATAGAGATAGATGGAAAGAGGTAGATCAATAGAGAGAGAAATAGATACATAGAGCAATTGAGAGATATGTAGAAATAAGTAGACAGGTAGATAGACAAATAGATCAATAGACATAGATGGAAATAGGGAAAGACAGATTAATAGAGAGACAGAAATAGGTAGATTACTAGAAATAGAAATAGGTAGATGGATATCCTGATGCATGAGCTATCTAGGTTATGCTTTTGACTTTCAGCATATCCTTTATTGGCCAGCAATCTTTCTTTATCCACTCAGTTTTTCTGCTCGGCCAGACTCTCTTAAGCAGTTAGCCATCTCATTCAGGAGGTTCTGGATGTTCTGGTGCTTGATACAGTTGGCAAAGTACCATCTGCCAACAGCAGCCTTGGAGGACTTTGCCATCCAGAATCCTTTTTCATATCTTCTCTCCCCACCTGGGCTTATACCCTGGATCTTCTCCACGGGACTCCCTTTGGCAGATGACTTCTGCCCTGTTTCATGTATTGCCTCATGTTCAAGGTCCATTAAATCAGATTATCTCCACTTTTATGCCTTTCAAGGGATCATGCATCATTTGGAAACAAGGAGCTCCTCGGTCTATACATGTTTTAGGCCCCATCTTTGTTTTCTCCAGGGTCTTTTTTTTGTTCTCATCTATAAGCACATTCAAAACCGATATAAATGTTGTGGTTCCACAAGGCCTTCAGCTTGATGGTGAAAAATTGTCCGTCTGTTCTTTCAGACCTTTCATCTACTCCCTGTCCTCCTTACAGTTTTCTTATACATCCTTAGAACAATTTTTCCTAGTTGGGCCCCTATGCTTTTAAAAGCTCTTTTCTCTCTCCACTGTGTCCTGATATTTTTTGAGGTTATATTACTCATAATCTTCTCTCATCCTTCCTTCTCTGTAAGATTTTGCAGATCACTTTGTATTCCAAATTAGCATCGTCCTTGGCTGCCTGTCTTTCTGCTTAGCAAATGCATCAATAATTTACTAAGTGAAGTGATTTTGAGGTTCTCTTGTATGGCAATTAATTTCCACTGGCTAAATTTCTGTGTGAAATGAATGACTTGATTCAGTGTTGATGTCCTCTCCACCATCCATTTCTGAGTTTTTGGCATCTTTAACTTGTTTGATTAGATCAAGGTGAAGGTATTTTAATTGCAGACCATCTCCTCTCATTATTATTCTTTCCTCTAGCTTTGCATTAATTTTGATCTTTGATTTGACAAGATAATAGCATGACTTTCCCCCCTTTTACAAATATTATTTAATATTTTATTTTTTCCCAGATAGCATGACTTTAAACAGACATACAGGACGATTCTGGCATAACTGATGATTTGTTCCTGCTGAGGGAGCTATGACTTCATTGGTAAAGGTACCTTTTCTACCCTAAAAATCGTATTTTCATGTCTGGAGGGTGTCCTTTCATTACTATGGCCAAAATAGCCAATCTCTAGTGACCATGGTCAGTGATCTGCTGATGAACCTCCCAATAAGTGGCTCCTCTGGGTGGTTCTTGAGCAAATAGCCATCTCCTCCATACCCTACATCGAGCTCCTTTCCAGCTCATTTGGAGCTTCCCCAGGAGAGTGTCCATCTCAGGCTTGCCTCTGTGCACAGACAGAGGACATCAGCCTCTTGAAACACTTAGCTTCGACAGGAGGACAAAAAGGTGTTAAAAAAAGTGGGATTTTACAACAATAACTTTGAGATCCCTGAAAATTACAGGTAATTTACTAAAGAATGGGGAGACCATTCTGGTGTCTCTTTTCCCCAGCAGTTACATGTTTTTTAGTTGTTCACAGTGATAATACAAAGTTAGAAGGAATAATAAAGGTTCCCTATAACGCAGGAATCATCAATTGTTTTAAATGGACCTAATGGAATAAGAAGTGAATAAGTTTCTTTAAAAAGGGCATTTTCTCATTAAATGTTGTCTTGAAACAGGATTCTATTTTGGCCCTCAGTATCTTCCCTTCCTGCCATCTAGAAAAACCCCAAGAGACTATCAAAGTCCTTGACCCCAAATTCTGGACTCTCTTATACTTCTTATACTTACACTAAACACCAACTTTCCCATAAGCTTTTGGATAGCAAAGTCCAACGCTATGGAGAAGAATAAAACCCAGCTGCGGTTACAAATGCCTATTTGGGCATTAGAATAAGGTCCAGTTGACCCTTTAGCAGACCTGGCCATGTGGTACTTCTTGCCTCACTGGTCAGACTGGGAGATAGAAGCATAGGTCTATTGATCCCAAATTGCTTGTTCCAAATAAACTAGACAGTTGTGTTGAGAACTGGTGTAGGGGTAGAAGCCAGAAGGTTGGCTGTGGAAGATCTTTGTCATGGAAAACTGGGCAAACTTCAATACCTTTCTAGGACTGGGAGTCCCAGAGTTGTTGCTGAGTCTGCCACATAAATGAATTTGCAGCCATTTGTACAAAAATGATATTTAAAACACACAAAAATGACTGCTGTGAGTTTAAAATAATTAGACTAACAACAGAAATTCTATTCCCCCCTCCAGGTTGGAGGAGACATCTTTGCTATCTATCTTGAACACAAGGAGGATGTTATATTTTCTGGCTAGTAAGCTCCAAGAGGCAGGTACCATGTGTTACCTAAGCTCTGGGTACATTTTGGCGCCGGGCACAGGGCACAGAATAACTGTTTATGGGGGTGAGTTGAATGAATAAATGATTGAATTTGATTAGAGTTCATTAATGACTTTGATAGAGGAACTATTCTCCTATTTTGCCCTTGTTTCCTACAACTAACTCAGTCCCTCCTCCCCTCATCCCCTACCCCAAATTCTTCTTCCTCATCTTCTACCCCAAGTCGGAATGATAAGATGAGCCATTTCTCAGGGTGCTCTCAAGATTGGATATGGACATTTTGGGGACTATACCTTGGAAAATCAAAAACCCTGGGCCAAGGTTGGTCATAGCCCAACCTTTAAGGTAAACAGAGCTTATGGGAAAGCTGGTGTCTAGGACAGAGTTGAAAGTATAAGAGAGACCAGAATTTGGAGTCAAGGACTTTGATAGTCTTTTGGGGTTTTTCTAGATGGCAGGAAGGGAGGATCTGAGGCCTCCAGGTAGAATCTTTCATCTATGTCCCCAGGAATAAAAAAAACCTCAACATGATCCTCATTACTTTTCTACTATCCTTCTGAGTACCTTGGTTGCCTATTGGGGTTTAATGGTGGCCATCTATGGGAGGAGAAAAAAATAAATTTATGTGATAATTTTGTTGTATATTAGAAATGAATACAAAATTGTGCATGGCAGATGTGCCATTTCACCTACAATCATCTTTTTTATTGTATTATGTTAAAAGTCTTGTTTTGTTAATTAAATTAAAAATAAAATAAATATAGGTGCTTAATAAATGCTGACTTATTGGCTGATTGGTAGGAAGCTATTGCGATAATCCAGATGAGAAATGATAAACATATGAAACAGGATGCCTGCCATGTACATATAGAGAAATGGATGGATGAGAGAATTGCTGATATTTTTGACCTTTTTAGTTCTAATGAAGTGAAGAACATTAGACTCTAAATATAAAAATCTGAACAAAGTCGTGTTCTTTGGATTTACCCACTAAGAAAGTCTACCATGCTCTCTAGTCAATGTAAGTTTTCTGAGTTCCTCTGACAGTTCACATGGTGGCAGTTGGTTTATATTTAAAATCTACTACTTTATGATGGAGGAGGTTCCAAGAGAAATGTCTATTTGCTGCAACAAGAGCAGAAGGAAGTGGTACTCTGCAACGCAAGGTCAAATATGCACCCGGAAAGGATGGCTGGGAGTGTTGAGTAGCATCATTAAGGCTGCTTAATCTTTTCCTATCTTCTCTGAGGAAGAACTGAAATGTTTCCCGGTTGAATTATGGCGGTCAGGGGAAGCTCGGAAATTCTTGGTTGCTACATCTCCCTTCCCAGGGTTTTGCTTTTCCCACAAAGCGAACACACAAACTACTGCATCTCCAAAACAGAGAGACAGCTCTACTTTCCAAGCAAATAAGTTGGAAGGAACCCAAATCTTAGCATCAGCATTTTGGGGAGTGGAGCTCCATCCTAAAGCTGAGGTTTCCTGAAACGTTTATTAAGTGCCTTCCCAACAGATGTAGTATTTCTCACGATTTCTGTACATTTCGCAGCCATCTCCCTGTTCTCCACGTGAACTTGACCAATTCTGATTTTTAGTGGATTACTGGAGGTGAGCCAGAAGGGAATGGCTTCCAGGCATCTCTGGTCTCCAAATCAAGATTTCCCTTGACATGCTTCCAGCTTGTGCCACTGCTGATGAGCACCCACACACGAGAGGACTTGGCAGCCACGCGGCTGCTGGCGTGTATGTGTGTTTGTGTTCGCCGCTCAGGTCAGGCAGCCGGGTGCGGGCCACAGGTCACAGCGGTTTTGGTAAAGAGCAAAGGACCAAGCATTCGAGCAGCGTCTCTCCGTGTCTGATGACCCGCCCACCTCCCCGAGCTGTGGGAGCTGCTACAGAACCCAGGTGACCATGGGAAGGGAGCTGAAGTGCTGATCAGCGTCTCGGGTACCAGGAGCCCGGCACCATTTTGGATTTTAAGATGAATCAGATGAGATGGCCTAAGACTGGGGTGGGGCCCCGTTGCCCTGGGTCCCAACTGTGAGGGGGATGCGGGAGGGGGGCAAGGAACACACACTGGATGATGATGTGCCCTGCTGATTTCTACTTTTTAAACTTTGATTTATTTTCTTTTAAAGTGCAGAATGTTGACATCTGTATTGCAAAGATTTCCAAATGCAGTGTTAGGTTCTGGAGAGGATATAAAGATAAATTCCATAGTGTGATGGCCCCTGCCCCACCAAGAAGCTTAAAGTATGGACGAGGGAGGGGGCAGATGACAATCTATGGCCATTTTGAGGTGTCAAGGACCGAAGATGAGCCTCGTACGTGTGTCTCTGTAGACATGGATTTGATTCCATCTACAATTTGGTTGATGACTTTTGAGAATTGTTATGATTAAAAATCATTGCTTGGCAGTCAGCACAGTAATGAGCCTTTTCCCCTGTTAGGGGCCATTTATTCCTTGGATCTAGAGTTTATCTTTTCTACCTTGGTAGGACCTTCCCTTCCCTTGCCTAGTCCAGTCACCCTGTTCAGAATAAAACCTTCTCAAGACTTTTTTCTAACTTTTAATAAACTTTTTTTATTTCCTGCTGGGACGTGGTCCTTCCAAAAGAAACTGTCTGGGGACAAGGCTGTCTCCTCTTGCCCTTCTCTCTTCATTCTATGTCCAGCTGTTCAACAAAGGGAGTAAATGTTTGTCAAAGCTGAGCACGAGTATGGGAATTTAAGTATGGGGTAGTTAGAAGGATACCAGGCTTGGATCAGGACGATCTGAGCAGAAATCCGGCCTCCGACACTCATCGGCTGTGTGATCTTGGGCAAAAAGTCACTTGACTTCTGTCTGCCTCGGTTTCTTCATCTGTCCAAAAAGGACCAGATAGGATCTGGCTCCATCATCCTCCAATCTTAGTTAACGTGGTTCCGTTAGGATTATTGTTGCACCGTATTGTAGGGTCCTGAGAAGTATCCTGCACAGCAAATACACAAGAATGACAGGATTCAGGGGGGGGGCAGCTGACCTCGGAGACCCCCCAACTCTGTGATTCTCTAATGTAGCTGGAACGTCTTGAGGGTCTGAGGTGCAAAGAGCTGCTCAGAGTCAGGGAAAGGGCAGATCATTTCTGATGGGATGCAGAGACAGAACAACAGAAACATGCTTCAAGGACAAGAAAACAATTTTTTTTAACTGAGTAAGAGTGGTTCCTTCTCATGCAAATGGCCTTTGCAGCTATTCAGTCTTTATCTGGAAGCTGGAGATGCTCTGGGATTTAGAAGTCAGAATTTCAACCCACCCCATCCTTTTTACAGAGGAGAAAACTGAGGCTCAGAGAGGTAGTGGCCAGGATTCCCAGAGTTCTCTGCTGCTTCTCAATGCATCTCTCAAAGTCGTATTTCCTGCCTGGATCCTTTATTGTCAATGACCAAAGCAACAAGCCCAGACTTTGTTCCACCCTCTCCTTCCAACCCATACACAGACATGCAAGTGCACACACACATGTGCACACATGTGTGCTCATATACACACACATGCATGAGCATACCTGACCTTCTGGAAGCTTTAGGATTCTGAGTGTGGATGAAACCTGTGTCTGCACTTTGGACCTCTTCAGAATATTTTGAAGTGATGTGTGTGTGTATGTGTGTACAAGTAAATGTATCTGTCTGTCTATCTATCTATCTATCTATCTACCTGTCTGTCTGTCTGTTTCTATCATCCATACATCTATCTATCTATCTATCTATCTATCTATCTATCTATCTATCTGTCTGTCTTATCTATCCATATCTGTCCATCTATTTATCTATCATCTGTCTATCTATCTATCTATCTATCTATCTATCTATCTATCTATCTATCTATCTATCCATCTGTCTGTCTATCTATCCGCCTATCTATCTATCTATCTGTCTGTCTGTCTGTCTGTCCGTCTATCTCTCTATCTATCTATATCTATCTATCTTCTATCATCTATCTATCTATCTATCTATCTATCTATCTATCTATCTATCTGTCTGTCTGTCTGTCTGTCTGTCTGTCTGTCTGTCTGTCTATCTATCTATCTATCTATCTATCCATCTGTCTGTCTATCTATCCGTCTATCTGTCTGTCTATCTATTTATCTATCCATCTGTCTATCTATCCGTCTATCTGTCTGTCTGTCTATCTATCTATCTATCTGTCTGTCTGTCTGTCTGTCTGTCCGTCTGTCCGTCTGTCCGTCTGTCTCTCTCTATCTATCTATATCTATCTATCTTCTATCATCTATTTATCTATCTATCTATCTATCTATCTATCTATCTGTCTGTCTATCTATCTATCTACATGCATTTGACTGTCTGGGAAGTCAGGGGGTTAGTTGCCAAATTCCCCCCCCCCGGAGGAATTGAGAGCTTCAAGCTTGAGCTGGGTAGCTCACTGCTCGAGAAAGTGTCCAGGCCAATGCTTTGGTCAGTGCCCGCTTTCTTCAATCACAACTTTCAATGGAAGCTTTTGGAGAGGTGATGGACAAGGGTTTCACAGTGTGAGAAGCCCCGTTGGGCTGTATTTGGAGCGAGCGACAGGGTCTCCTCGTATTGCCCTCTTTCTCTTTCCATAATTATCTTTATCTGGGTTCATGTTGTATCCACCCCTCTACCTGCCCCAAACACACAATGAAAGCCCTGGAATGAACTTGTCAATGGGAGACATTATTTCCTAAGCTGTGTGCTAGGTTCTCGGACAGGTACGAGTGACACAAAGAAAATAATAAAGGGATTTCGAAAAGGGATTCTAAAGGGGGAAGCCGCTTATCCTCAGAAAAATCAATACGAGAGATGGACTAAAGAAATAAGAAGTAAGAGTGAAGTGAGCAGAACCAGGAGAGCAGTGCCTGTAGTATCAGGGAGATTGTCTGAGGATCAACCATGATGGCTCTCAGCAGTGCGCTGATTCAAGGCAAATCCAATAGACTTGGGATGGAAACTGCCATTCACATCCAGAGGGAGAACTGTGGAGACTGAACGGGATCATCATGGAATTTTCACCTGTTTTTTCTTTTTCTTTCTTGTGGTTTTCTCCCTTTTGGTCTGATTTTTCTCACTCACTACAATTGTGGAAATCTGTTTAAAATGATTGCCCATATTTAATCTGCATCATGGTACTTGCTTTGGGGGGGGGGAGAGATGGAGGGAGGGACAAAAATTTGGAACAGAAAGTCTCACAAAAACGAATGTTGAGGACGATCTTTCCGTGTATTTGGAAACCTAAAATACCACTGAGAACAATAAGAGGAATAAGCAGCAATTTGGGGGCCTGGAGAAGAGCCCTACGGGGAGGGGCTGGGTGGCAAGAAGAGCTCTCTCTTGTAGCAACCCCCAAGATAAGCCTTAGAGGGATTCTAAGGGGCAGAGTGAGGCAGGAGAGTTTTCCAGAAGTGGGGGACAGCCCGTGCAAAGGCCTGGAGGTGGGAGATGTGGCGGAATGTTTGGAACAGCGATTGAGGCAGATTGTCTGGCGCCTCTGTCCATAAAGGAGGCGATGTGACATCGTTCTAGAAAACGAGGCTAGGATCGGGTTCTGGAGACTTGAAAGTCGGGGGGTTTGCATTTTCCGGTGGAAGGTCCAGAATTCTCCTCTGAAGGAGCTGGGGGGTCCATGACTCGCGGGCGTGGGTCTCGGCGGTCCCAGGTCCCGAAGGCTTCTTGCTTCCCTGGATGTGGAAGCCCCCCCCTCCCCCCTTCTACCCTTCCCTCTCCCTCCTCCCCCGTCCCTCTCTCCCCCTCTCTGGGCCTTGTTAACGGATCCGTCCCCGGTTCCCCCCGGGAGGAGTTTCCCTGGACGTGTGGGAGCCGTCTACACGTTCTCGTCCATTTCTGGTAACAAAGACAGCCCGGTGCCGAGCAAATGAAAGCCTCCTGCCCCGCGGTGTCAGTCACACTCACCGGGACGCGTTTCTACCTCGGGCCGGGAGCAGGGCCCCGGGGCCGCCACCAATCCGTGGCCAGGCTCCGATGCAAGAAGCGCCCCCGCCCCTCCCCAATATTCCCCAGGCAGCGGACGCGCTCTTAAGACAATGACATGCTCGGGCGGAGATGGCAGGTCGGAGGCCCGACGTGTGGAAATAAACAAGTTGTCTTGTTGCGCCCTCCTCCCCCCGCCTCCCTCCGCGCGGGGGGAAGGATCATTCCCCGCTTGTGACTAAGTGGATCTGACCCGGTCCGGGCGCCGCGTGGCGAGGCTGCCGAGCGGCAGGTGCGCGCCAAGTTGGGACTTGGGGATGCGGGCGCCGGGCCGGGAGCCGAGACAGGAGCGCTCACGGAAATCGATGGTGATGGCTGGCGGCCCGCGGCCCGCTGCTCTCCCTGCTCAGCCCGCGTCTGTCAATTACTGCACAGGGGCCAGAGGGGGCATCGGAGCAAGGCTGGGATGAGCCGGGGAAGGACCGGCTGCGGGCGGCCGGGGGGAGGGAGCCGGCCCTGCGGGGGGCGGGGGGGGGTCCTCAGCCATCACCTGCTCTGACAATCATACACAGCCCATAGAAGAATGTACACGGGTGTGCTTGATATCGGGACGTTCATTGGTTATATATATGTGTGTGTATAGATATGTACATGTATTTGTACATTTGGCATTTGTTCATTGCTTATGTGTGTGTGTGTATATAGATATATACATGTATTTGTATATTTGGCATTTGTTCATTGCTTATGTGTGTGTGTGTATATAGATATATACATGTATTTGTACATTTGGCATTTGTTCATTGCTTATGTGTGTGTGTGTGTATAGATATGTACATGTATTTGTATATTTGGCATTTGTTCATTGCTTATGTGTGTGTGTGTATAGATATATACATATATTTGTATATTTGGCATTTGTTCATTGCTTATGTGTGTGTGTGTATAGATATATACATATATTTGTATATTTGGCATTTGTTCATTGCTTATATATGTGTGTGTGTGTATAGATATATACATGTATTTGTATAGTTGGCATTTGTTCATTGCTTATGTGTGTGTGTGTATAGATATATACATATATTTGTATATTTGGCATTTGTTCATTGCTTATGTGTGTGTGTGTATATAGATATATACATGTATTTGTATATTTGGCATTTGTTCATTGCTTATGTGTGTGTGTGTGTATATAAATATGTACATGTATTTGTATAGTTGGCATTTGTTCATTGCTTATGTGTGTGTGTGTGTATAGATATGTACATGTATTTGTATAGTTGGCATTTGTTCATTGCTTATGTGTGTGTGTGTGTGTATAGATATATACATGTATTTGTATATTTGGCATTTGTTCATTGCTTATGTGTGTGTGTGTGTGTATAGATATATACATGTATTTGTATATTTGGCATTTGTTCATTGCTTATGTGTGTGTGTATAGATATATACATGTATTTGTATATTTGGCATTTGTTCATTGCTTATGTGTGTGTGTGTGTGTGTATAGATATATACATGTATTTGTATATTTGGCATTTGAATATTCCTTGCTTACATATATGTGTGTATAGATGTATATATATGTGTGTGTATTTGGTATTTGCTCATATCTATATATGAATGTATATATACACATATGTACATATATGTATATGTGGTATTTGTTCATTGCTTATATGTGCGTGTATTTGGTATTTGAATGTTAATTGCTCACATATATGTGTGTATATATGTATATATGTGGTATGTATGTGTGTGTATATATATATATATATATATATATATATATATATATATATATATGTGTATAGATATATACACATATATGTATATTTGGCATTTGAATGTTCTTTGCTTGCATGTGGTATATGTATATATGTGTGTATATTTGGCATTTGAATGTTCATTGCTTATATCTATATATGAGTGTACATACATATACATATATCTGTATATTTGGCATTTGAATGTTCTTTGCTTATATCTATATATGAGTGTACATACATATACATATATCTGTATATTTGGCATTTGAATGTTCTTTGCTTATATCTATATATGAGTGTACATACATATACATATATCTGTATATTTGGCATTTGAATGTTCTTTGCTTATATCTATATATGAGTGTACATACATATACATATATCTGTATATTTGGCATTTGAATGTTCTTTGCTTATATCTATATATGAGTGTACATACATATACATATATCTGTATATTTGGCATTTGAATGTTCTTTGCTTATATCTATATATGAGTGTACATACATATACATATATCTGTATATTTGGCATTTGAATGTTCTTTGCTTATATCTATATATGAGTATACACACATATACATATATCTGTATATTTGGTATTTGAATGTTCATTGCTCACGTGTGTGTGTGTGTGTGTATGTGTGTGTATGTATTTGAATGTTCATTGCTTGACACCCAACCCAGCCTGGTTAGAGTGAAATGGAACCGACAAATCACTTTGCTTGTCGATAAATGGATTGATTAATGAATCGATACCACATTCTACTTCACTGTATTGATCAACTGAGAGTGACTGCAAGCAGAAGTACACAGAATGGAATTGGAACAAGGAAAGTAACGAAGGCGGGCAATCTGGACGCTGTCTCAGGATCCTGGAGTTAAGGCTTTTAGAGCCTCTTAGAAACAATAGAGTTCAGCACTTTGTCAGGAGATAAAAATAAGGAGCAAACCTGTTGTTTGCTTTATACGGGTTATTCCAAGGATGAGGAAATGCTCACATAACACCCTGCAATGTACAGTCTCAGAGAGGAGCTACGGTTCTGAGTCACAAGCCAGTATCTGGGAGAGGTGGGATTGAAATCCAGGTCTTCCTGGCTTTTAGCTCAACTCTCTATTATGCCCTTAATAGTCTTAGGCCCTCGTTAGCAAGAACGATTAGAGAGCTGGTGAACTAGCTAGCTAACTGTAACTTGCTTATGAGCTGTGAGTTTGGCAAAGCATTTTACACATACTATCTGATTTGACCCCCACAATTAACCTGTGAGACAGGAGAGAGTATTATTCTCATTATTTTCATTTAGCAGAAGAGGAAACTGCAATTAAGTTACTTATTCAAGTTCATTCATGGAATAAATATCTGGATTAAGATTTGAAGCCAGATCTTACCAATTCTGAAAACGATATGGGGGACTATAAGTAAACCAAATACAACTCAGCAGTAATATAACAGCCAGAACAGTTAATGCAAGCGATGGTAGCATTAGAGGGTTGACTTTTGGAAACAAAGAGACGAAGATTCTGTTCTTATTTTCCTCCGGCCAGGTCATGTCTTGGACACCAGAGTATAGAGTGGACAAGGATGAGCTGAGAACATCCAGAAGGAGCCACCTAGAATGGTGAAGGACCTGAGCATATTTAGCCTAAAATAGGGGAGACACAGGGGGAGACATGAAAGCTAGCTTCATGGATCTGAGGGCTGCTGTGTGGAGCAGGGATAATAGTGATCTGTTCGGCTCCATTGTGCACACACAGGAATAAGAGAAGTGTGCATAAAGAGGAAAATTGATATTTGATGTCAGGACAAACTGTCAGCTAATGAAAGATGTCTGGGAGAGAGATGGCCCTCCTTGGAAAGTGGACTTCTTCTCCCTTCCCTCGGTGTCTTTGGGTCAAGGTTGGATGGTCACTACAATGATGATGAGAATTCTTTTTGGGTCTGGGTTGGCTAAAGTGGCTGATGAGGCCCCTCTTCCATATGGAGAGGCTGTGTCTTTGAAGACACCTTCTGTTCACTGGGCCCAGAATAGGAAAGGGTGCTGAGGGAACAAGTAGTGGTTTCAAGGACAAGATCACATCGGATCAGTAAGGTGTGATTGGGCGGGCTAACACCATTTTCTTGTTCAAGGTTCTGATCAAGAGAATGTCACAGATGCAGTTATGAAAAAGAAGGAAAGACACGGCCCAAAAGATGGGACAACTCAATGGGTCATCGACACAGGGCTGGATGGAACTTTAGAAATTGTTGAACCCTGAGCATCTCATGTTAGAACTGGAGGCTCAGAGAAATTATGACAATGGTGACAAATGGTGACAAATGGGTGGTGACAGAAATGGGATTGGAAACCCATTCCTTGGGTTCTTTAGCCACTGCTTCCCCACTATTCCAATTGTTTCTCAATTAGTCAGTCAACAAACATTCACTAAGCAGCTGCACCATGCTCAACTCCGGAGTTGGATGGCTATTCTCGAAGAGGAATCCCTAATGGAGCCATGCCCTTTGCAGGGAGGGCTCTTCCTGCCGGTCCCAGAGCCCCCTGCTTGGGCCAGTGCTGTCTGAAATCGTGAGCGTGACTCTGATAAAGGGACGAGTAAATACTTCATTCATCAAGTTTGTGGATGGCCCAAAGCTCAGAGGGATGGCTCTCAGGCTGGATGGCTGAGTCAGACAAACCAGAGATCCCCGGCATTTAGACTCCTAAGAATCAGGCTTGACTGGAGTGCGGACAATGAGGGAAGGAAGGAAAAACCCAAACCATCATTCATGAAGGACCGGCTCGCTGAGTTCCCCACATGGCTCCCATCACCAGCGGAGGCAGGAGAAAGACTTTGCATTTCTTGATCCGTTGTTGGCTTTTGCCCCATTTCCCATAAAGTGCCAGGTCCCCTGCGTTCCCAGCTGGTGATCAGTGCGAGGGATACCGCACACTCTTAGTAAAGAAACCCTTGTCGTTTGGGTTGTAATTCGGTTGAATTCTGAGGTTTATGTAGTGCTCTCCTAACAACAGGGGGGGTGTAAATCCTTTCCCGTCCATTTTACGGATGGGATCATGTTGAGGTCAAGGAGGTGAGTTAACCTGGACCCCGGCCCTTCCGCGGCTCTGCAACCTCATTCCCAGGCACAGTTTCCTCATTTGCAAAAGGAGGCTGGTCATCCCATCCTCCCCTCTGGTTGTGGGGACCCGCCATGTTACAGCCGCAAAATGCTTGGCAAACGTCAGCGAGCTCTAGGAACGGTGAGGAGGGAGCCCTAGGGATGAGAGACCCGGACACTACCGGAAGATCGTTTTTTTTTTGGGGGGGGGGAGAGGAGGGAGCAAGATTGGGCTAGAGGGGAGCGCAATTCATCCCGGAAGCATCAGAAACCCTCCCTGGCTGACTCCCGAGTGCAGACTGGCTCTTCCAAGCTGGAAAGGAAAGGGGTCTGGAAGACTGCGGGCGGCTTTTGGAAGGGGCCGTGCCTCGGGCTTGTGGGAGTACGCAGACTGAGGCCGGGATGGAGCCGGGTGCCTGCCCGGCCGGTAATGAGGCGGGCCTGATTCCCGGAACTGGGCAGCCTGGTAGGGGGGATGCACGAAGGCCCGGAGTCTGGACACGACCTGCCACGTCCACTTAGCGGTACGAGAGCCGGAAGGAGCCGGCTCCACGGGCAGGGTTTCGAACAGGGAAGTGGCTCAATGGAGACTACGTGGGCCCGGGCTCAGCCTTGGCCCGCGGGAGGGCCGGCTGTTTTTAGAGAAATGCCGGCCCGAGGGGAGTCGGGATGCGCCTTTTGGAAGTCGGGCAGCTCCGACCGTGGCCCCGGTGCCGGGCTCGGCTCCCTTCCGCTCGGCGCTGGTGGGCGGCCCGGTCCTCGCCACTGCCAGCCTGGCTGCGTCGCGTTTGTTCCACGGCAGGCGCCTCATTAATGGGAGGTGTTCTCTCGTTGTGCCGTCGCAGAGGCTGACCCCTGCCCTCTCCACAGTGTGCGGCTTTACAGATCTAGTTTCTGTTCCAGATGACTTGCTGAGCCAGCAATCTTGGCGAGGCTATTGAAACACGCCTTCCCCGGTTCCATATGTATGGGGATGCTAATTAACGAGGAGCAAACCTCTAAAAATTCAGTCCATGAGACCTCCGAAGTTCCCGCGCGTCTCCAAAGAGAAGCTGAGCCTTTTAAGACCCCAGTCTTCCCCGTCTTCCCTCTGCTCCGTCAGACTGAGATTTCTGCCCCCTTCTCACCCGCGACACTAACGCGTTCCCCTCCTGCCCATTAGACACAGCTTGTGCCCTCCGTAGCTTCTTTGATTCAAAGGCATTTCTACTGGAGAGGGTTTGGTCTCCATCTGTCACGGAGTCGGAGTTATTATGGCGACTTCCGCTAGCTCCCGAGCTCTTGGCCGTCTCAGTAACTAAATTACCGGGATGAAGCGATGATTAGGGCTGGCACAGCCCGCACCAAGAGAGACCAGTCAGCCTCCTGATTTAGCCAGGGATTGTGTCAAATAAAGTTGAATTAAATGGGGGGATCCCGGCCTTGACAGTGGATGGCAACGAGATTTCTCCTTAAATACGTTTTGGACCAGCTCAGTCCTGCCCTCAGAAAACGCTCCCGGGGCCCAAAGCTTTCTAGGCATATTGTTGTGCTCGTTGTTCAGTTGTTCATTTGTGTCCGGCCCTTCGTGACCCCAGAGGGTCTTCTTGGCAAAGGGATTTGCCATTTCCTTCTCCAGTTCCAGGCTTAGTTCACGGGCATTATTGCTAGTAGGTCCTTTACAATCCAGCCAAAGGGGCTTCCTGGTCTTCACCCCTGGCGTTTTATCTCCTCCCTCTGTGCTTTTCCCCAGGTGGGCCCCGTCTGAGAACCCCTCCTTAGGTTGCTTCAAAATTCTGCTCCGATGCAGCCTCTTCCATGAAGACTTTCCCGACTGTTCCTGCCTCCCTCTCCCCCCTCCTCAGCCACTGCTGCCTCCCTCCTGATGATACCTTATATTTCTTTTGCATGTATATTAAATTCATGTGACTCGCCAGAGAGGCTGGAGGCCCTTGGGGGTGAGACTCCCTAAGCTCCATCTTGATACCATCCCCATAATACCTGGCAGGCAGTGGTAATAGATAAGGAAGTAAGATTGGTGAAACACCGGACTTAAAGCCGAGGAAGGCCTGGTTCTGACTCTGAATCCTGGGCACTTCACTTAACCTCTCTCTGCCTCAGTTTCCTCGGTGTAAAATAGGGCTCCTAATAGTACCTACCTGGTTGTGTTGTTGTGAGGACACAGCACCTGGCACATAATAAGCGCTTAATATATTCTCATTTCCTTTCCCTTCCCTTCTCTCCACTGTTGAGTATGGTCCCAACATTCTTGTTAATAATGATTCCCTTTTGAAAATACATTTTATTTAATTCATTAAATATTTCTTAATTAGATGTGAAAATTAGCATTCACTTAAAAATGTGAGTTCCAAATCCTTTTCTCCATCCCGCTCTCCCTTCATTCCATCTGAAGGCAGGCAATGTGATAGTGACAATGCATATGGAGGTATCCAAAACAGATTTCCACATCCGCCTTGTGGTGCAGCCAAACAGGAAAAAAAGAAAGTTCCAAGACTTCTCAGAGGTCACGAACGTTTTCTTTGGAGATGGATGGAATTTTTCATGGAATTATCTTGGATCACTGTCTTGCTCAGGGTAGCCGAGGCTTTTACAGTGGATGGTGAATTTCGTGCAGAATTTGCTTGCACATTTCCTCGGTCGCCTCCTTCATTAGCGAACCCTAATGGCACTGCTTTTTCACATGAGTGGAGCCAGCAGCCTTTGATGACCTTCTGCAGTTTTGAAGCTGGATGCACAGAGATTAGGCTCCCTGCACCCCCAGTTCTGAGACATGGCGGGGTGATGCTCCTTTGGGGTTATTAATCAAAATCGATTCTAAGTTTTGAAGGAATTCTGGCAGGAAACATTTGAAGAGAAGAGGAGATTCCTGAAGGCAGCATCGGGGAGAGCAAAACCTGGGAAATTTTACCGAGTTGAAAGTCTTCAAGGTCAGGACCAGGGGGCTGCGGCTCTGTTGAGGAGCAACCTTATGTAGCTTGAAGAAGCTTCTGAGTGCTATGCTGCAAACCAGTCAGTGGACTTCTTAATTCTTACAATTTGTTTATTGATGTCATCATCTTCATCATCATCATCATAAACAACAATCTTCCTTCCTTCCTTCCTTCCTTCCTTCCTTCCTTCCTTCCTTCCTTCCTTCCTTCCTTCCTTCCTTCCTTCCTTCCTTCCTTCCTTCCTTCCTTCTTCCTTCCTTCCTTCTTCCTTTCTTTCTCTTTCTTACAAAAATATATACATCCAAAGATGATTTTTGTAAGGCAGGGGTGGGGAACCTTTTTTTCTGCCAAGGGTTATTTGGCTATTTATAACATCATCCATGGACCATACAAAATTATCAACTTATAGAACTCAAGCAATGGGAGGTTTTTATACCTAGCTTTCAGCTCATTATTGCCTATGGTTGCCTTAGCAAATGATTTTGAGGGCCTTGTACAGACTGTGAGACAGACATTCCTCACCCCGAAATAAAGCCATGGATAAACTTTTTTTCTTCCTTTTTTCTCCACCTTCCCATCTTCCTTCCTTCCTTTCTTCTTTCCTCCTTCCCTTCCCTTCCTTTCCTTTCCTTTCCTTCCTTCCTTCCTTCCTTCCTTCCTTCCTTCCTTCCTTCCTTCCTTCCTTCCTTCCTTCCTTCCTTCCTTCCTCCCTCCCTCCCTCCTTCTGTCCCTACCTCCCTTCCTCTTTCTTCTTTCTCACTTTGTTTCTTTGTTTTTTCTTCTTTGTTTCTTCCTTCCTCCCTTTCTTCTTCTCTTCCTCTCTTCATCTCTCTATTTCTCTTTTCTTTATTTCTTTCAATCTTTCTCTTTTCTTTCTCTCTCTTTCTTTCTTGCTTCCTTTCTCTCTTTTTCTTCCTTCCTCCCTCCCTCCCTCTTTCTTTCTCTTTTGTTTTTCTCACTTTGTTTCTCGATATTTCTTCTTCCTTCCTTCCTTCCTTCCTTCCTTCCTTCCTTCCTTCTTCCTTCCTTTCTTCCTTCTTCCTTCCCTCTCTCCCTCTCTCCTTCTTTTTTTCTTTCTTTTTTTTTTTTTTTTTTTCTTTCTTTTTTTTTTTTCTTTCTTCTTTCTTTCTTTCTTTCTTTCTTTCTTTCTTTCTTTCTTCTTCTCTTCCTTCCTTCCTTCCTTCCTTCCTTCCTTCCTTCCTTCCTTCCTTCCTTCCTCCTTCCTTCCTTCTTCCTTCCTTCCTTTTTCCCTCCCTCTCTTCCTCTTTCTTTCTTTCTTTCTTCTTTCTTTCTTTCTTTCTTTCTTCTTCTTTCTTTCTTTCTTTCTTTCTCTTTTTTCCTTTATCTCTTTTCCTTTCTTCCTTTCTTCCTTCCTTATATTTCACCCCAGTTATCCACAGATAATCTTTCAATCCCAATACTTTCAATTATAAAATATCATTTATTTTATTTGCCAATGGAATAGTTCACAAAAGACTGAATATCAAAAAATAATCATGGAATAGTGATGTATCCTAGAATTACCTCTCTTGGGATCCCATTGACCATATAGGCTAGAAGCACAAAATAATGCTCATAACTGGCATCTACATGGCATTTCAAGATTTGCATGTATGATTTCCATTTGATTCCCACCTGAATCTTAGGAGGTGTTTACAGCTATTTTGTTGGCATCTTAAACAAGAGGAAGCAGCAACTCAGAGAGTTCAGAAGTGAGAGAGTAAGCAGTTGAGGTAGTATTGGTACTCAAACTTTCCTGGTTCCAAGTCCCATCCACCAGTTTCCATTTCTAAAATTCTCTGCCAAGGAAAAGAGAAGCGGCTTTGCAATGGTGAAGGGAAGAGCTATGCTGCGGAAATGATGGATGCTGGAAGTATGGATCCAATTGGTCCAAATTAAAGATGGGGGAACACTACCCTGTCTGGACAACTCCTCTTCCTTCCCCCTCTCCATCCCCATGCTTTCTGCAATTATGTGTAGTCTTTCATTGCGGAAGCACAAACTGGAGGTTAGAATTAGCCCGGTCAGCCAAGTCCCCACCCCACTACCACGCAGGCTGTGTGATAGAGCCCAGCATTAAGAGAGGGCTAAGAAGGAAACAATTTCTGGAAACCCCGCTCCTGATTTGGCAAGAGAAGAAGCTGTCATGCCCCTTGTCTGAGGCCCCTCTCACTACATGTGGTGAACGCCAGGGCATTTGTGCTTCTTCCAGGAGAAAAAAGATACTTTGAACCATGTCCAAGAGGGGACCATCCTCCAGTCTATCTCGGCACCATTTCCACTATTGGAAACACTTGAGTAGAGATGTGTCTGGTTCACCAGTTTTTCGGCCCCCTTCCCTTGCCTATCAGATGACCAAATTTATCTTCATTCTGGCACTTGACTACAGGATGCCTGGCCAGCTCTCGGACTCGGGCAGCCACAAACCTTGGTTTCATTTCCACTTTTGGAGACATTGCTGTGGATTAAAAACCAGTGAAATGATAGAGAAGAGTCAGAGGGAACAGATGCTCCCCAAGCCATACTCTGCCAAGGCCAAAATGAGAGGCCTGAGACAAGGGAGCTTCTGTGAGCTTCTAGGGTGAGGGAACCATTTCTTTATCATGATGAACTGGAAATCTCAAAAGTACCCCACTGGACGTGGGTCAAAAGATGAGACGGGAAGGTCTGGAGTGACTTGGAGTGTCGATATGGTCGGTCTGAAAATGCTCTTTAAATGGAAATGGTGATGGTGAAAATTGCATTGCAATGCTACTGCATTGGAACACATAGTGGTGCAAGTCCATTGGGTGTCTGTGACATTTTTGTCTATTCTAAAACTTGAATCAAGGAAATTTTACTTAAATTTTCATAAAGATAATTCATTTTGCCCTTCCTGAAGCCTTCCTACCTACCTACCTGCCTGCCTGCTTGCCTGCCTATCTAACTATCTACTCATTGATCCATCCTCCAATTTTGTGTTTGTTCTTCCCCAGTTCTTGTGCTGCCCAACTTTTAATAATCACTTTCAAAATGTACTTTTCTTGTGCTACTAAGAAAATTTGTAGTAGAGTGAGAAGTATTAGAAATAATATGTTTGTTTGCTTTTTTCTTTTTCTTTTTTCCCCCCTTTTTGATGTGATTTCTTATGCAGCATGATAAATGTGGAAATATGTATAGAGGCATTGTACATGCTTAACATAGATTGGATTACTTACTGCCTAGGGAAGGGGCTAGAGGGAAGGGAGGGAGAAAAATTTGGAACACAAGGTTTACAAGGGGGGATGTTGTACGTATTTTGAAAATAAAAAGCTATTATTAAAAAAAGAAATAACAACAAAAGATCAACAAACAACTAGCATTTATATAGAGCTTCCAGGTTGCTGAGGTGTTTTCAATCTGATCTTTCTTCTTCACAACAGCCCTGAGAGGGAAGTACTCTTGTTATTTTTGTTTTATAGTCAACAAAACAGAGGCAAAAGGGGGTTAAGTGATTTTCCCAGGATCACAGTGCTAATTAAGTGTCTGAGGTGAGATCTGAGCTCAGGTCTTCTTGCATCCAAGCCCAGTGATCTGCTGGGGTGCCCCCTAGCTGCAGCCCCTGAGTTTGAATTCCGGCTCTGCTGCCGAATATCTGAGAGTCCCTTCCTCATCCTGGGCTTCATTTTTACCATCTGTGAAAGGAGAACGTTGGGTGATAAGACCTGAGATTCTTTCCTTCTCTCAGGGTTGTGATTTTACAACTTTTATGCCATATTGTGCACACAAATTGTTTCCAGCAATCCTTTGTGACCTGATCCCATGAACCAAGCACCTATTCGTTGCCCCAGAGTGATTACAATGATCATCTTATAATGAAAGCTTCCCTTTCCCAAAGAGTCTCTCCATCCCTTTTGTGTTTTCCCTTTATTGTCTCATTCACTGCCCTCCCTCTTTTCCAGATGCTATTTCTCATTGGTATCGTCACTTACTGTGGACTCCCTGGGCAATTCCTTGGATACTAGAGAGGCTGTCGCTTGGGAAGTGTGCCTTGACTTCATTATCAATAAGTCGGCACGACATGGATGAGGACGGGGCAGTCACAGAACTTCTGAGATACTCTGGGAATATTTTATGCAACCTCATTATTGCTCAATCGCCATTACTCAGGGCTAGACAACATGGCATCTTGGCAAGGACAAGCCCAAACAGATGCCATGCTCCTGTGTGGAAATGTATACCTGCTCTTTAGCACAGTCTCAGACACCAGAGATAATTTATTTAATTTTGTTGAAGGGACCTAATTCTGATGGAGTTGTCACAAAATCAGAGATAAAGCACTACAATTCTTCTAGGATCCCAGGCATCCACACCTTTCACTCAGATAAATATGTCGGCGAGTTAATTAATAAGCATTTATTAAATGCCTACTAAATGCCCGAATTTATTACTCCGACAAATAGGTAAAGAGTTAGTTGATGGGGGGCGGTTCATAATCTTTTAGGATGTATTCATTCCATAGCTGCTGTGGAAAAATGGGAAGGAGGGAGAGAATAAGCATTTTTTAATATAGTACCTATTATGTGCCAGGACCTCTTCAAATCCTGTCTAAGACACTTTCATTGTGATCTTGTAAAAGTCACTTCCCTATCAGAACCTCGGTTTCTTCATCTGTGAAATGAAAGAATTGGACTAGATGACATCAAAGATCACCCCCGCTTTAGCTATAAGTTCCCAAGTCCCCTCCTTCCTTCTAGCCATAGAGACTCCGGGCTGATATTGCTGAAACTCCCTAAGACAAGATGGCGGACGTGGTGGGAAGAGTGGAGAAATTCAGAAAGTCATTAGTATGTGCTAATTAACTCCAATAATAACATTTTGAATCAGTGCCTGGAAATGCAGGCAACTTGGTTCGATGCCAGATGCCATATCTTTGCTTTCTGCTTTCATGTTTTCATGCCTCCATTTTGAGATCTGACAGGGATGGTCTGTTTTTGAAACATTTTACTGGTGGCTTTCTTTAGTGAAAAATTTTATAGCCTCCCTCAACCATGTAATCTCACTCAGCAGCTGCTATTGACGTCGGCCAGTTAGGTGTGGAAAAGAGAGAAGTAAATGCTTTTAATGGAAAAAAATATCACATCCCCCCTTCTCCTTCACTGCTGGGGAAAGGCATAGCAGTGCCATGTGAGCAGGCACCCCCTTACTAGCTCTCCAAGCAGTAATCAAATCTGGCCTGCATTGTGCCAAGTATCCCGGGCTGCCACATCTGCCGTCACCACCTGGGATAATTTTCTTCCTCTTTTGCACTAAATAATCAATTACAAGATTCTGGGGTTGTTTCCTCCCTTGTTTGTTACAACTGGCCCAAGACCCTGCTTTGGAGGATGAGTGGAGCTGAAGTGGGGACCCCATCTGATGCTCTGGAAAAATCAGGAGCCCATTGGTGGCTGGCTTTGGAGTCAAGTGGCCAGTCAGTCAGAATGAACGTGACAGGAGTCAGTGAAAGGAGTCAAGGAATTCTCGTCCAGAAAGCAGATTTGATCAGGAGCAATAAAGCAAAACAAACCCCCCAAATTCGAGTTTTTCATTATTTTTAATACTTAGGTTATAATGACAGTTTCTCTGTCTTTCTCATGATAGCATTTTTTTTCACTTCTTCACATATCTTCACAAAGTGGCAAAATTAAAACCTGATTTTCCCCCCAGATGATAGATGAGCTCATCAATATCAAGAGAACAATGGAGGCACATACTGTGCACGTGAAGAGGCTGCCATCTTGAACCAGGGCAATCTTTACAGAAGAACGGGAGGAAAAAGGTATCAGCAGGGAGGGAGATAGGAGAAGAAGATGAAACTCTATGGTAGGAAGAGAAGACAGGAGGGTCACATTGTGATGACAAGGGAACAGCCAGAGTGCCTCAATGGTATTCTTGTGATACTAAGAGAAAGTAGGGATAGTTGCCACCCAGAACATTGGGAAGGACCCAGGTGGTGAATTTATGAGAGGACAGAGAGAAGAGTTGTGCTGCATGGGCAGATACTGATAGGAAGGAAAGAAGGAAGAAAAAAAGGAAGAAAGGAAGGAAAGAAGGAAGAAGGAAGGAAAGGAGGAATAAATGAGGGACGGAAGGAAAGAAGGAAGGAAGGAAAAAGAAAAGGAAGGAAAGAAAGAAGGAAGGAAGAAAGGCAAGGAAGAAGGAAGGAATGAGGGAAGAAGAAAGGAAAGAAAGAAGGAAGGAAGGAAGAAATAAAAAAGGGAAGGGAGGAAGGAAAGAAGGCAGTAAGGAAGGAGGGAAAAAGGGAAAGAAGGGAACAAATATTTATTAAGTGCTTACTCTGATGCCAGGAGTAGGAGTTGTAATCTATCTTTGGAAGAAATTTCCAAATTGATGAGATCCAGATCCACTGGAGTATTTTGAATTATATGGGGTCCCCATATGTGATCACAGTATATTTGAAGCATCATCCAGGTCATGCTGGGTAATGTCCTTGCGTGCCTAGAGTATTATTTGCATGTCTAATCCCTTGCTGTGTGATCTACCAGCAGGACTTTGGGGCCCCAGCTGAGTTGATTCTCTCAGCATTTTGGTCCAAGGCTATTTAGCTCTGTTTGTTGCAGATAGGATCTTGGGGATTCCAGCGATGGCATCTGTTCCTCCCTGTTCAGGAGAGAAATGCTTCGCCCTCAGAACTGAGGCCGTGTGGCAAGGAACTACATTAATACCCCGAAGATTTCTTACCAGCCGGGCCAACGGCACGGGGAGAGAGAGCAAAGGCTGGTGTGGGTACAGAGCACAATGACTTCACCAAGTGTTAGCAGTCTGCTCTTTGTGCTGAGCTGATGACTCACTCAGGACTCCTTTAGTGGGTCTCGAAGCCTGATGGAGAAGTCACTTTATTGACCGGCTGTCCGGGACACAAACGAATGAGAAGTGGATTGGGAGTTTGGATATCCATCTGAATTTTGGCTCTCTCACTTAAAACCTTCATAACTTTGAACAATTCACTTCTATTTTCTGACCCTGAGTTTCTTCTTCTGTAAAATGAAAAGGCTTAAGGTCCCTTCTCACTGTGGATCTGTAATCTGATGTGGCTGCAAGAGGAGAAGGCTTTTCAGAATGAAGTCTAACCCAGACAATGGAGTTCTGGGATCCTAATTACTAGAGGTAAGCTGGGATCATTGGATTCCTACTTGTGTCTGTGTTTCCATCAAGGCAGATAGCCTCTTTACAGGCTCTTTACAATCCTTGGTGCATCTCATCCAATGAAACAAAAACCTCCTTTCTTTAATTAATTAGCAGCATCCTATGCATCAACATTACAGAACCAGATCCATTAGCAAATCGAGAATAATCAGAAATTTAACAGAGAAAAACAATCTAAATGGGTCATTTTGCTTTCATATTCCTTTCCCCAGAAAAATGAATGCAAAACACACATGCTTACTAGGATCTCAGCAAAGCCCTCTCTCAATAAATGCAGGGACTCATTTCTCCTGAATTTCTCCACTGATAACAAATTCCCTTCTAGTGTCCTGGGGACAGTGATTTCAACATGGCGCCCATAGCCTAAAACAAAAGACCGAGCTGTGGAGCGACTCTCAAAGTGTGTCTCCTCCCATCCAAGTGATCAGTGATTATTTGGGGGCAGTCGCTCAGCTGGTATTTCCACCTACAATGTTCTTTTTTTGGCAAACCCATCTTCACCGAGCTTCTAGCCATTTCCCCAATGCTGGGTTTGAGCACGTTGTCCTGTTAGTAGATGATGGATCGTCGGTGGCTCTCCATTGACTCTAAGATAAAAATATAAGCCCCTTTCATTCATTCTACCCTTCAGCTAAATCAATTAGATCTTCTTTGCCTGTTTCATCTTCCCATGTTCCCATCACACATTTGAGAACACTGACTCTCCTCCTTCAAGGCTGAATTCAATGGCCATACCCTCCTTGATAGTTTCCTCTGACATCTTTGCTTTTGAAGTATGATGTTGGGCAGTGGAAAGATCATGGAAGCTCCAATCACCCCTAAGTTCTGCCCACAAGCAGCAGTGTTAACCCTGGAGAAGCACTCATCTGCTTCTCCTCATCTGTACAAGGATGCCCTGATTAGCTGATCTCCCAGTGGCCTTCTGGCTACAACAATCTATGGCTGCCATCTCTCTTCTCTGATCCAGTTTCCATATTTACCTTGTTCTACCTTTTAATAGAATCACATGCATCTTTCCTTCCTCTGAGTCATTTTCTAACTTTGTCTCCACAACCTGAGCAAAAGGTCTTGTCTTAGATGGTTAAATATGGCTTTCACATTATCCAGGCTCTTATTGATGAGAAATTGGGATGAGATGGTTGGCAGGTATAATCCCAATTTTGGTTGCAGAGAATTATTTCACAAACATCTATCACTAAAAACAAAAGGATAAACTTGAAACTCAGGTGCCTGTCTCTGTGTTCTCTCTCTCTCTCTCTCTCTCTCTCTCTCTCTCTCTCTCTCTCTCTCTCTCTCTCTCTCTCTCTCTCTGTCTCTGTCTCTGTCTCTCTCTCTCTCTCTGTCTCTGTCTCTGTCTGTCTGTCTCTCTCTCTCTCTTTTCTTACTTCATCTTTCTTTTCTCCCTCTCTCTCTTTTTGTCTGTCTTTTACACACGCACACACACATACACACAGATGGCCTTTTCTATATCTCCAATGTGTTCCTGTCCTTCACGTGTCTAATTTCACCCCTTCAGTACCTGGCCCAAGGAAATCCTTGTCCATAATGGACAGGATCAAAGTTTAATGAAATGAATTGACTTCCGCTGTCTCCCTCTGGGCAGTGTGAGCTTGGGACTGGGTCCCTTTGGACTGAGGGGTTGAAGGAGAAAAGAAGGCTGCTCCTTATCCCCAAGGTACTGTGGCAGACAGGCTGTGAAGCCTGGAGACAGGAAGACTTTATTGAAGTTCTGCAGGCAAACCATATAACCAGGCTCAGGCTTGATTTCCTCCTCAGTAAAATGGGGATGATCACCACATCCCCTTTCCAGGGCTGTTGGGAGCATCGAGTAAATGCTTTGTAAACCTCCCGGTATGAGTAAACATTATCATTGTTGTTCCTTGTGTGCCTTTGAACTAGTCATATACAGTCCTTAGGCCCTGAGTTCTTCAGCAGGGGCCAAATCACTTTTACACGAGCGCATCCCACGTAACAGTGCTTGGTAAATGGTAAGCACCTAATACAGGCTTCCTACTCGTGAGCTGGTTTATTCTGTGAATGTTACAGAACTTAGGTAAATCCCCCCTCAGGCCTCAGTTTCCACTTCTATAAAATGTAGGCAACAATACCCATCCTCCTCACAGGGTTGTTGATAGGACTCAGGGAGCTAGCGCTTCAGCCAGGGGCTTAGACCGAGGAGTACGGCCTTGCTGTAGGACTCTGGGCAAACCACAGCGCTCTGACTCAGTTTCCTCACTTGCAAAATCAGCAGAATCGTGATAATGAGCCGACATATTTGCCCACCTCAAAGCCCCAAGGAAGAGTTCACCCTGCTCACCACATTCCTGCCAAGTTTGAGGCTGCATAAAGGCTGCCAAGGGCAGGGCCGGCCTCTTTCTGCCTTTCCCCGCAGACCTGAGCTCTGCGAAGCCTTCATTTTCACCCCTGTTTGGGCTGAGAATCACAGTTTCTCGTAACCTTTTCCCCTCACACAGTTCTGAATCTTGCTAAGTTCTTGTCACAGAGAATAATATCATGGGAGAGTTCACTGGCCAGGGCTGCCGGGCCCCAAGGGCTGAGGAGGAGCTCGGAGGTCTTGCTCGCAGGGATGTGTCTAAAACCCGTGAGCGAGCCCAGCGGAAGCTCCCGCCCGGCCACGTCGCTCCTCTGTCACTCCTGGACCTTTGGACTCGGGTGGATTGTCACGTGACTCAGTTTACCATCTCTGTAATTGTACAGAAGCTAATGCCAAAGAGTAGTGAAGACTGGTGGCGTGGCTCCTGATCATTGCTGCTCTCTCCCAGAATAAGAGAGGGTGTTGTATCCCTCCACCCCCAACCCCCAACACAACCCAGTTAATATAATCACGGCGGGCCACAATGCAATCACAGGGCATTAAGTGCAAGGTTGGTAACACATGACAAAGTTTTAATTTGTCAACACAATTTGTCTAAGTTCTGCGATCCCTTTATTTGGGATTTATTGTATGCCCTAATTACCCCTCAAAGCATGGCAAGACTAAGCAGACATTTCTCTACCTCCCAGAAATCTGTTCACCTTTTATATAATCTGTTTTTTTTTAAATTAAAGTTTTTTGGTGTCATATTTTATATCATAATCTTTTCTGGATTTACTAAACCTCCATCTCACATACACCCACCCATACCCCCACCCAACCCAATGAACCCTCCTTGGTGGGGTTGTATGTTCCATGTGGTCCTCACCTGTGACCACACAGGTAGAGAGAACTTCCAGTGAAGACGTCCCTTCTTTCGATGCACGTATCTTTATAATGTTTAGCCTGAGAGTTGTCTGAGAGGATGGAAGGCTGGGACTTCCATGATGCTTTCCTTGTTACAACGAAAATCCGTTTAGCGACATGGAGAGCCTGCCATATCTCACCCCCTTCATAGTCCACATTTGTGAGGAAAGTCAATGAGAATTATGAAGCACTTCTGTGTGTCCGTGTTCCAAGTTCTGGGGATACAAAGAACGGCTAAAACAGTTCCTGACCCGGAGAAGAAATTATTTTCACAAAGAATATATACTGCGTCAATGGAAGGAAATTTGGAACACTGCTTTCAGACTGTTTCAGGAGTCACCAGCAGCGGCAAGCACTGGAAAAGGATTACTGTAGAGGCTGGGAAGTAATTTGAGTCTTGGAGGCCACCAGAAAAGCTAAGAGGGTCCGAGGGAGGGGAAGAATATGCTAAGCAATGGGACAATCAGTGCAGGGAGGACAGCGTAAGGAGGCAGGAGGGAGTGCTTGAAGATTTGCAATTCAGCTCATGAAATTGGCTCAGAAGAGTGTATGAAGAAGAGGAAGGGGCAAGAAAGCAGGGGTCGCAAGCAGGAGACAGGGCAGGAGTGAAAGGCCAAAGAGCTGATCCTTGGCCCGGAGATAGCCGTGAGCCACTGGAGTTTATTGTGAAAGGAGGTGCTACAGATCTCTGCTTTAAAATAGTCACCTGACAGGAGAACTGATGATTGATTGGAGGGAGGAGGGTCCAGAAGAAGGGAGACTAGGGAGGAGGTGATTAGAGCAGTCCAGGTAACAGAAGAAGAGGCTATGGACTAGCATGGGGGTTGTATGAGCGGAGGTGAGACACTTAAGCAAAGTTGTGAAGGCAGAAAGATTAAGCTACAGCCTGATAGATGAGGTAAGTGAGAGTGAGTAATTGGATATGAGAGCAAGGCGGTGAACATGGCTGTCGGAGAATGGCGGTGTTTTTGACGGTAATGAGGATGGTCAGATGAGGAGAGGGTTTTGGAAAAAATGATGTTTTGTACTCATCGAGGCTGAGAGGCCTATGGGATATTCAGCCCAAAATTCAAATAGGCAGTTGTAGTTGTTGATACTGAAGCTGGGTCAAGAGATGAGACATAGTTACACAGATCAGAGAATCGTCAGCATGGATATGATAATTGGATCCGTGAGAGCTGATGAGATGACAAATGGAGATGCTATAAAAGGAGAAGAAAAAAGGATCTAGGACAGAGCCTTAGGGGATATTCACTTTAAAGGACATGACGTGGGTGAAAATTTGGCAAAGCAGAATGAGAATGAGGAAGAGAAGAGAAAAAGCAGGAAAAAAGAAGAGTCCAGAACCTCCCCCCCCAAGAAGAGAAGGTTGGTGCCCAGGGTCAAAGGCTGCAGGGAGGTCAAGAAGGAGGAGGGCTAAGAAAAAGTCTTTAGATCTGTCAATGAAGAGGTAGGTCATCAATAACTTTGGAGAGAGTGAATTTTGTTGAATGATGGCAGAAAGTTGAGAAGAAAGTGAGAGGAAAGGAAAAGGAGACTGATTAAAATGAGCCTTCCAAAGATGTTTAGCCATGAAAGGGAGCAGAAACACTGACTGATAGTGGGAGGAATGGATCAAGCGAGGGGAAGACATGGGCCTGTTTGTAGGTAACAGAAAAGTGACCAGTGGACGGTGAGATCCCAAGGATGAGGGAGAATGGAGATCATAGATGGAGCAATGTGCTGAAAAAGATGGGGGGATGGGATTGAGGCTCATGGGGAGGAGTTATCTTGATAGAAGGGACACCTCTTCAGGTGAGAACAGAATGGAAGAGCCATATGAGATGAAGATGAAGAAAGAAGAGGGAACCGTCAGAAAAAACCCTGAATGATTCCAGGGAAGTAGGAATGGAGGTTCTGGGCTGAGAGAGTGGGAGCTTGAGGGGGAAATGGTTATAGTTGTTGTTGGGTGAAATAGGAGATTTATTAGAGAGGAGCAGCTGCTGTGAGGATAAAAGTGGTCCTGACAGAGCCTGGAGAAACACTCACAGCTCATGAGCAGGACCCGGATGGAGATCCAGCAAAGAAGACTGAGAAGATGTGATCAGACAGGTAGGAAAAAACCAGGAAGGAGCAATGTCAGGAAAACCCAGAGAAGATCCCAGAGGAGGTGGTGATTAATGATGTTATAGGTTGGAAAGACATAGAGAGAGAGAGAGAGAGGGAGGGGGAGAGGAAGAAGGATAGAGAGAGAAAGAGAGAGACAAAGGAAGATAGAGAAAGAGACAAAGAGACAGAGCCAGAGCCAGAGCCAGAGAGCCAGAGAGAAAGAGAAAAACAGACAGACAGAAAGACAGAAAGAGAAGGATGGGAAATGTTATTTTTGCCTGTCTTCTCTGGGGCCAGGATTGGTTATGACAATGCTATGCATTCAGCTTTGATTTTAGCTTTCTTTTTGTTTATTTGTGGGTTACTTTATTGCCTTATTGCATTTCATGCCATTGGCTGTATTGTCTTCCTGGTTTTTCTCACTTCACTCAGTTTCAATTCATTTGAGTCTTCTTGCACTTTCCTGAATTCCTCCTACTTGTTATTTCTCGTGGTACATCAATATTCTTTTATAAGCACATAGCCCGGTTTGTTCATCCTTTCCCCAGCTGAAGGGAATAAACTTAATCTTCACACCCTCGTCCCTACAGCTGGGTGTTTTAAATAATAATATGAGCAAAATAATACGAGGATTAAAAACTCTGGGAATATCTAGACAAGTTATAGTCACATATTCCCCCTAATCCCCTCATTTACTAATCCTGTAAAAACAATATGTAGCTAATTTGAGAAACCAATCTCTCCCTTTCTCTGTGTTTGCTAACCATCCATTTAATGGTTCCTTCTAGAATTTTTCCAAGAGATTGAAATTAGTCTCAGTATCCAACCGTCCAAAATGGTTGGAGATTCTGGTTATTAAAAAGAGAGTATTTGCCTTTTCCCAATCTTGTGATATTTCTTCTGTTTGCCATTCCCTTTCAAATATTACCGACAATAGTTCCACAATCAGACCGTCCAGGTTTTTCAGGTCTTGAAGCTTTAGTTCACTCAGGATCCAATTCATCAAAGGCAGGGAGGTATTATCTTACTCTTTCTGGTTTCTCTTGAGACTATTTGTGTCCTGGTGTCAAGTACACTCAGAGGTGATTTGTATTAAATTTAGGGTCTTTGAAAACGCCCTGACAGTTTTCATGTAAACTGTTGAGTGGTCTCCACTTCTCCATCTTTTGCTCATGAAGTTAATTTCTTTGAAACTTGGTCTTGTGTAAAACTTTATATTTGTCTTCATTAACTTTCATTTGAATAAATTTATTTCATTGTTGAAATTTGTTGAAATCAATGGGAACTCCAGTTCAAATTAAAAAAGAATTGTTTGTTAAGCCCTTGCTAACCTTGCTTGTCTTATGAAAAAAGTGTCCAGATCCAAATGCATCTAAGGGTTATAGAAAAGAGAGATGCAGGGGAGAAAAAGGTCTTTTTATAGAATTAAACAGAATAAAACAGAATTAAAAAAACAATTATATAGAATTAATAGAATTAAAATTTTTGAACACTGTTAAAGAGATTCCTTCTCAGAAATGATCAAGAGTAGATGGCAACTTCCAACTTTTAGCTTCGGAAAACTTTCAGCTGCGTTTGAAAGGTCATTCATTTTCTCCATGAGACCTGCCCACTCTGCTAGACTCTTTAGAAAGATTCCCTTCTGCATGATGGCTCGGATCTTCAAGAAGAGGTCTTTTCGGATCCTTCTCCCTTCCTGCCTGCTTTTCCATCTCTTCTTTTTGAGATAACCTCAAATTTAAATGCTCATCATGAACATCATGAGTGTCCATCTGACACTCATCTCTCACCTGGACCTCAAGAAGCTGTAGCAGGCACAGTGGCCACACTTGGTAAATCATCTTGACAGAGGGGCTGAATCAGGTTGAAGATAACTGGCTGCTCCTAAACCTGTTGGTTAGTTAGAGGGGTGTCTACTTTAGCCTGTGAAGACTCCCCTGGTGGAATAGGCAGATGAGTGGCCAAGAAGGCTGCAGGTTGTCACAGATGCTGTGAAGAGCTTAAAGCTCGGTCAGACATTGAAGAAGCCCAAGTCACCCATGGCATTCTGGGCCATTGCTAGTCATACACATTTTTCTCTTGCCATTGGACTTTGATGATTCAGGAAGGGAGAATCAGGCTAGTGATTTTGTTCAACTCTGCCTTACTTAAATCCAATTCATGAGCAAGTTAAGACATCACTCACGATTTCGTTGCTCCTCTTTGGAAACAGAGGATAAACAACAATCTCCAATTTATTTAGTACATATTATGTACGAACATAGTGATTTTCATACTAACTCCATCATTAGATTGTGAGTTCCTTAATGGCTTGGACCATTTTTGCCTTTTTGTATGAAAGATCCGATAATGACAGCCTCCGGAAGCAAGATTCTTTGTTTTCTCTGGCTGGTCCCCATATCTGGAATGATTTCCCTCCTCTGCTCTTCCTACTGACTCCAATGCCTTCTTTTATATCTCAGCTAAAATCCTACTTTCTATAGAAAGCCTTCCCTCACTTCTCTTAATTCTAGTGCCTTCCTCTGTTAATTATTTCCTATTTATTCTCTATAAACCTTCCTTTGTAAGCATTTCTTTGCATGTTGTTTCTTCCATTTGATTGGAATTTTCTTGAGGGAAGGCACTGTCTTTTGCCTCTTTTCATATCCCTAAGGCTTAGCACAATGCCTGGTACAGAGGAGATAAGCTTTCTCCGTCTCTGTCTCTCCCTCCCTGTCTCTCTTCCTCTTCTCTCCCCCACCTCTCTCTGTTTCTCTCTCTCTCTCCCACTCTCTCTCTGTGTATGCATGCACATATATACATATACATATATGCACGTGTATGCATGCATGTATGCAGGTCTCCCCAGTGCTTAGCACCCCGGCGCATGGTAGGGGCTTATTGCCTGCTTGTTGATCTTACTTGATTTGACAGACTATTCCCTGCTGGTCAAAACTTTCTGCCAATTTCTACTTGCAGTCCTTTAGTTTTCATAGAATACCATGGAAACTAAAACCCACATTCATGTTTCATGATGAGTCCAACCACTATCTACAAGTATTGCCAAAGGCCTTTCAGTTTCTCTACAAATGTCCTCCTTTTCAGTTATTGATCTCTTCCAAGGAGTACAGAGCTCTTTTAAGACTTGCCCCAAGTCTTACAAGACATTAGGCCAACCAAGTCCACAAAGAAGCATCACTGCAAAGACACAGGAGAAGCTCTTTTCAGTGGAGTTTGCTTCAGGCGTGGGAACATTTCCAATATAATTTTTGTACAGCTTGTTTTCTCAGAAGTCGACTCATATGTGTCCTTTCTTTCTCGTGACTTGTGATTTTGGTTAATTCCACGGTGTGAAAGCGAAGCCTGTTTACTCAGCCCCTGCCGCTTGTATGATATCACTAGCAGACACTTACATACATTCTCACTTATTTAACATTTCCAGAATTACATTTAATAACATCACGTTAAGTTAAAATGTGTTTAAACTGCTAATGCACTGGGTCATTGACTTTAACAATGTTCTCAATTCTACATTTAATTATTGTACAAGCTGGTATTGACGATCGCATTTCAGTTGGAGGGATGGAGGAATGCTTTCTTAGATCATAATAAATGGAACAACTCACTAATGTTCTGGTAGAGACAAAGATGTTGCTGTTTGTAGTAGAGAAAGAAAAAGAGACAGATGGTTGTGCATATAGAAGTAGAGGACACCATTTTCTCAATAGTCTTGTGGCCTAATGATAAACACAGTGTGTGTGTGTGTGTGTGTGTGTGTGTGTGTGTGTGTGTGTGCGCGCGTGTGCGCCTCAAGGAGATGATCAGACACCCACTAAGGGTTCAATACAACTATTTGTACCATTAGCACAGTAGCATCTCAACAGTGAGGAAAAAACCATAATGTTGACTTTTTGCTTTTCACAAAGTCCCATATTTCCAAGCCCATTCTGAGAAATGAGGATCATTATTCTTTTAAAGATGTCTACCATTCTCACTAGTGAATTCAATTAGACTCTCTTCTTTATTTTGGGAGATATTGTTCCCTTGCAAGACCTCTGGCATGTTCCTATAGAACTATATCTCTGCTATTGGTGCCCTTCTATCTCTAAGATTCTCAGGATTTGAAGAAGAAATAAGACAATGACCCCAAGTGCAAGCCCCTCATAGTCATCATTATTGAACTAGGGTGCAGCTAGTTTTTGTGATGTGCACATGGTTACATGGTTAATATGTCCAACTCTGTGTGACTCCATTGGGGATTTTCTTGGCAAAGATACTGAAGTGGTTTGCCGTATCTTTTATTTTATGATTGAAGAATGGAGGCACACAGGATTTAGTGACTTGCCCAGGATCATAGCTAGTAATTGTCCGAGGCTGGATTTTGAAGTCAGATCTTCCTAATTTCCAGCCCTGTGGATTGTCCCCTGAAAAGTGTAGAATAGTTAGACCTAAGTTATTCTTCATGGTGATAAAATTTCAGATGATCAGCTAATCTAACAGGACGGGAGTGGGTTACATAACGCACCAAAGGCAAGCAGAGCTGCTGATGTTGGATAGAGTAAAAGATGCTTTTGTGAGGATGCCTTTTAATATGGTTTGGACCAGATGGATGCTAAGGTTCTTTCCAAATGACAAATTCTATGATTCAATTATTTAACCTGTCTCAGCCTCAGTTTATATGTAAAAAGAAAGTGTGGGACTGGCTGACCTCTTAGAACTCTAAGTATGAACTTCTAATTTTATTTCATTGTATAGTGACCTTCAAAAGAAATAATCAGCCAAAAACATCTATGAAATTAATAGATTTCAGGAATGTTTTTAACATTAGGGCATAAAGGAAAAAATCAAAATAATCCCGGCCACATTATAAAAAGCTCACATTATAATATATACAAATAAAAGTTAAAGAGAGAAGAAAGAAGGCTATCTTGGAAGGGAAGGCCATAGTAGCTGATGTGACTGGGAAGAATTTCTGCAGAAGGCAACTTGTAATCAAAACTCAAGGTTTCAAAAAGGCAGAGGAGAAAAGAAAGAATATTTTAGACACAAAATCTCATTTTATCTTCTCAAGACTCCATAGTATAGTTGTTATTTACATTTTACTTATGAGTGTAATATCTTGAACCCAGTTCACATGTTGTCCTTAGAAAGCTACTTTGTGTCTGAAGCAATTTTGAAGTCAGCATCTATATGACTTCTTAGCTCATGAGCCCCAGCCAGTGTCTTTTTCTTATCAAAGATCATGTTATTTCAGAGCAAAAGACATTTAATTGGACAACATGGTATGTTAAGTTGTGAAGACCCAGTTAGCCCCCTGGATACCTCAGAATTAGCCAGAGTCAAGATAAGCAAAAGTCCTTGGTCTTTATTCTTGGTTTTTAAGGATAGATGTGAATTGAATGGAAGCAGGATCTCCACACCGCTCCTCTTTGTCTCCCGCCCAAAAGTGACGCTGGCTAGTCTTATTCCACCCCCTAGTCCCTCCTACAATTCTCTGTATACACCAATTATCGAGCCAGCACAGAACAGTGGGAAGGGCCATTTTCCAAGCAAATGCGAATATTGTCCAATCGGTGATTAGCCTTAAGTGCTCGGTTGTCTGACCTCAGTGCATCAACTCAGAGTTTCAATCCTTTACATTAAGTTATAAGAAAGACCCACTCATATTTTAAAGTGAAACCACAAACTCTATCCTGGATTATGAGACTACCAATGGAGGAAAGGATGCAACATATGTGTGGGGAACATACAGAGGGGAATACTGATAGCTGGAGCAATTTATGCCTCTAATGATAGAGGCTTTGTTGTTGTCTAGTGATGTCATCATGGTGTTCTAAGTTTTGGTCTCTGCTAAACTGCTATAGCTCTGTGCTATCCTTCAATTATAACAGCAACTGTTAAAAACTCAGCTCTGAAAATCTAACAGCCCCAGGCTACTTCAGCTCTTTTGTGATTCAGACTCCAGTCACTGGCACACAGCCAGCTAACTAGAACAGTCCCAAGGCAAATAAGTCTGTGTTTTGACCTCCTTTTCTTTTGCTGCAGTTAGGGTTTCTTAATCTACACTCTGTGTTGTTGTTTTATTTTAAAGTGTGAAAATTCCTTTCAGATTCTCTCAGTTCCCATGGTGACAGTTAGGGTTTTTACCAATCACAGGGACTGATGAACTCTGTTCTACTTTTTTTATTCCATAAACCAAATTGTTATACTCTCTCTTCATAAGGAAAAATAAGACTCCTAACTTCATCAAGCCAAGATTACGTATCTATAAAATGGTAAAGCCAAGGTTAAAAAAGCAGTCCTTTTGATTTTCATTCCAGTGCTTAGAAAATGATGTACACTGATAATATATTGAGTGTGAGAGATAACAGATGTATAATCCAAATGTTACATCAGTAGCAACAAAATAATAAAAGGCCTACAGTATGACAGTTTGGGTCTATTTTTGGATAGATTGTCTTTGAGAGATTCATCAGAGGACATGGACAAGACTGCACAAGATAACAAAGCAGGGAGGGGTTGTGAGCTATACCAGTAGAAGGTGCATTCATACCCATGAGATCATTCATATATTAGAAGATTGCAGTTTGGATGGATGCAAGACTAAACAAGTATTTAAATCCCATGCTATGTAATATTATCTAATTTTTACTTTTTGAAAAGTTTAAAAATGATTCATGAAGAAAATTGAATCTTTACCTCCTAATTTTCTTTTATCAGGCATAATGCAGAATAAATTGTGTAATTATTGCTCAAGGAAGCTGACAGTAAATAATTCTGATCATAACTGGCTTTCCTTGCTAGTTATTATACAACTGATTCTTTAAACATCTGTCAATAGGCTTTTATGTAACTAGATTCTATTGTGATTAATTAACCCTCTAATTTTTTCAACTGCAACTGAACTTCTTAATGAAACATATTCATTATATCCTCAGCTCTTTGTCTCAGGCATCTGCAGGCTGTACAAGCCGAACATATTAATTATGATAAATAAAAAATAAGGAAAGCAGCAGGTGTGCCCTCATGTATTCTACAAAGATGCATGGTTTTAAAAATTTTCCCAGCTTTCTCAGTTCCTGCTGGGGGGTAGGAGTGGTGGGGCTTCAAACATTGCTGGACATGTTCCCTGGAGGGTTCTTCCCTGCATAGGCAGCAACCTGTATGGCCATACAATTTGCATTATTAGAAAGTTTAGAAAAGGGAACAAGACTGTGGATATGGTTCCTTTACTCTGGTTAGTGAGAACTTAAAGAAACACATGAACCAAAGCATTGTGGGTTAGCTCTACTAATAATTAATTACATTCATAGGATACGCTGGGATGAGAGAATGCTCTTCATACAGCCTGGCATGGTAGGAATAGCACTGGATTTGGAGTCAGATCTGGCTGAAATCAGGGCTCCTTTGCTTCTGAATAATGTCATCCTGAGCAAGTCACTCACTTATCTGAGCCTCAGTTTCTCATACGTAAAATGCAAATGATAGTACTCATATTCATCTATGTCATTGAATTGTTCTGGGGAAAAAATTGCTTTGCCAACCCTGAAAGATTATAGCACCATTATTTTGGAAGGCATATGGCATATTATATAGAGAGATATCTTTGTTCAAGTCTGTTGGCTGTAGGATCCTAGGCAAATCATTTAAGTTTTTCAGTATTTTAGGCAATTTGCTAAGATGATATGTTGTACTGCAGTTTTCTCTTTGCATTGCTGCAGGTTATTTCCATAAAACAAAGAAATCAGAGGTGCATTCTGGCACCTGGGGGAGAAAAAAATTGATCTTTATTCAAAACTAGTCCTGGGAGATCAGTACTTGTAAATATTCTTCACCTCCTTTTATAGAAGAGCCTGAAAAAGGTTTTTATTGAATCTTTTAGCCAATGACTTGAATAAAGTCTTCTATGTTCTGTTTAGCAAATGTTAGCACATATTTTGCTGCTCAGAGAGTTAGCAAGTAGAATCGACTCTCCAAAACTAAAATAATTCAATAGCCTGGATCGTTGTATTGAATGAAATGAAATTTAATAAAGAGAAATGTAAACTATTTTATTTAGTTCAAAAATTTAATTGCTTAAATATAAAATGTAGGAGTCATGGCTAGGTAACGGTCCCGATGAAAATGCCTATGGGAAGCAAGCTCAATATAAGTCAATAGTGTGTCTCGACAGGCACAAAAGGTGACTGAAACATGGGTTGCCTTTATAGAACGATGGTGTTAGAAGTGAAGTACTATGATACTCATCCATTGAGATCAATCATAATTGGAGTGCTGGTGCTCAGTTTTGGATGCCACATTTCAGGAAGGACATTGATAAATTGTAGGGTGAGGGAGGGAGTGACCCAAAATCATCTATAAAGTGGGATAAAGGGGATAAGAATTCTTAATTTGGAGAAGAGAAGTTAGACACAGGAGATCTACCTCCAAATCTTTGAATGACTGTCCCATAGAAAAAGGATTATACCTATTATACTTTCCTGGAAAAAGCTACACTAGAATTAATAATTGGACATGTAGGATATGTAAATTTAGGTCAATATAAGGAGTCATTTGAAAATATAATTGGTTGCCTCTTAAAAGGGAGGAAGATTTCTCCAACTCCAGAAGTCTTCAAGCTGATATTGGATGACCACTTGTTGAGAAAGAACTGCATTACAAAATCTGCCATTTTCCCCAAGTACCACAACTGATAAGTGGGAGTTCTGGGACCCGAACAGCAACAGCAACAAAAGCAGCGGCAACAGCAACAGTAACAATAGCAGCAGCAGCAGCAACAACAACAACAGCAACAGCAACAATAGCAGCAGCAACAACAAAAGCAACAACAACAGCAACAGCAACAACAACAACAACAACAAAAGCAACATTTTCCAAACATAAACATTTATTTTCGCTCCTACACACATACAGGAAAACACAAACTCTTGAAATCAACATGCAAAGTATTGTGGTTTAATATTGCATTGACCAAGAATTGTTATTTCTTTCAAAGTCATTTTTCTTTTCCATGTTGTTGTTATTGTATCAATTGTTCTCTTATTTTTGCTCACTTTATTCTGTATCAGTTCATACAGTTTTCCCAGGTTTCTCTGAAACTATCCCTTTCATTATTTTTTATGGCCCAATTCATATACCATTGCTTAATTGAAGGACTTTACATCCATTTTCTGTTCTTCGCTATCACAAAAACAATATCTATAAATATATTCTATATCTGGGTCTTTTTTTGGATGTCTTTGGAGCATAGAACTGGCTCTAAAAATAATTTTTATGGGCATAGTTGCCAACTTTTTTTTTCCCCAAAATGGCCAAAATCATTCATTTTCTGGTAGTATTTTTCAACAATTTCTCTTTTTTGTCAATGCACTGGGTATGACATGGATTCTCAGAATTGCATTAATTTTTATTTCTGTAATTATTAGTCATTTGGAATTATTTTGTGGCTCTGTTGAAAACTTGGATTTCTTGGGGAACAATCTCAGTTGAGGAATGATTCTTATTCTTGTAGATTTGAATCAGTTCCTACGTATTAGATAAACTTACTGCAAATTGGGATAAACTTGCTGCAAGTATTCCCTCCATCCCAGTTAACTGTCTCAACTTTAACTTTAACTTGGTTTGTGTAAAAACTTCTTAATTTGTGGAATCAGAGTTCTCCCTTTTTACTGTTTGTTATCCTTTCTGTTCACAGATCTCAAAATTAATTGACTAATATTACTTATTTGCTATACCATGAAACTGCTTAGCCAAGAAAGCTGAGGTTTGCTCTGAATTGCAAAACTTCATGGCTCTTGTACTGGGGGCAGGTAGGTCAGTGTCAGAAGTCTCCACAATTTGAACCCAAGAGCCACAGGGAATGTAGAGATAACCTATATATTTCAATAGAGTCTACCTATCCACAAAGGAAAAAGGAAAAATAAAAGAAACAAGCATTTAAGCACTAAGCACCTTACAAACATCTCTTTGATTCTCATAACAAGCCTTGAGAGAGAGATGCTTTTCTGATCCCCATTTCAGGGTTGAGGAAACTGAAGTTCATAGAGGTTACACAGCTGGGAAGTGAATGAGGCTGGATTTGAACTCAGATTTTTCTGTTACCAGACCTAATGCTCTTGAAGTATTTTATTTGCCTATTTATGCAAGGGAACATGACTAGTTCCTTTAACCAGTTCTCCTCAGACACAATCTCTTCCTTATCCTGATGACCATATTCTAGCTTATCCATTTTCTTATTTAATATGGTGCCCAGATCTGAATACAATAAGAGGAATGATTGAAGGGAAGTTGGTTGATTACCTTCAGAAGCTGGGAAATGGGAGCTATGGATCAAATACATGGACATTTAGACACTTCTATGATACAATTACAAATTGTTTTCCAGAATATTTGAGCCAATTCACAGCTCCACCAATAATGTATTAGTTGCCGGTCTGCTCACAGTCTCTGCAGAACTGACCATTTTCTTAGCTTGTCTCCTTTGAAAATTTATTAGATGTGAGGGAAAATCTCAGAAGGGATATAATTTGCATTTTTCTCACTCTTAATGATTTAGAGCCATCTTACATATGACTCTTAATTATTTGCTATTCTTTTGACAACTGCTTGTTCTTATTTTTAGATCATTTTCCCACTGGGAATAGCTCTTGGTCTTATATAGTTTTCTGCATGTCTTGGATATCATACCCTTATCAGAGATCTTTGATGCAAAAATTCCCTCTAGCACCATTCTCAGTTCCCTCATCAAGCATTTCCCCTTTTATCCCAGCTGCATGGATGTTTTGATGGATGTCATCAAAACTATCTGTTTTATCTCCTACTATCTCCTAAGTATTCTTCTCCAAGAAGAGATTAAAAGAGTATCCAATTCTTTAAAAAAATACATCACATATCCAATTTTTATGTTGTTATGTATGATGGGAGATGTTGGTCTAAACCTAATTTCTGCCAAATTGCTCTTGTTTTCCCAGAAGTTTTTGTCTCATTGGGAGTTCTATCCATAGTAATTTATGTTCTCAATGAAATTGAAAACCAGGTTATTGAACTGGATTATTTTCTTCTTATTTATCTAGTCTAAATAGTTTTGATGATTACTATTTTATGATGTAATTTGTTCTCTGAAACGGTTATTCCCCTTCCAGTCCTGCTTTTTTCATTATTTTTCTTTGAGATTCTAGAATATTTGTACTTCCAAATAAATTTTATTATTTTTTCTTGCTCTATAAAGTATTTCTCTCCTTAGCATTTTTGCTGTAACTATAAAGTATCCTCTTAGAAATCTGGTTCATTTAGCATTAAATCTGTAAATTAATTTAGATTGCAATGTCATTTTTACCACATTGACATGGTCCAACCATAAACAATGGATAACCCTCTAATTATTAAATTCATTAAAAATTTCTTAAAGAATGTTTTATCTTGGTAAGATTGCATCCCAAATATTTTATGTGTTTTACAATTATTCTGAATGAGCTTTCCCTCTCCTTTATTTCCTTTGGGACTTTATTATTGCTATGTAGAAAAGTTCACACTTTGGGGGGATTTATTTTGTATTCTGATACTTTTTGTAAGGTATCACAATTTCCTCCTTGTAAGATTGTGTGTTTTTATATCCAGTAGAAAAATTGACATTTATTGCTCCATTTATTAATATTTATCTTTGTAAATGTATTCCAATATGCAGGCCCATGAAGTGCTTGGATCCCGAGTTTATCATCATGGGTCTTAGGTGTCGCTTTTCCCATGCAATGTCTGTAGCAAACATTTCGAGGGCACCATTCATGTGTCCATCTAAGCCATTGTTAAATGTATTCAATACTATAGGACCAACCACAAGATCATTGGGCCATTCTACTGGAGGCCTCCAAGTTGTCAATGAATTCTTAATGACTTTTCTTTGGATCTAGTTACTCCATTATTTCCAGTCTATTTAGTTGTATTATTGTCTAGCCCATTTCTCCATCCTTTCTATAAGAATACCAATGGAATCATGGCATCATGGAAACCTGGTATTGAGTTTTATTTCTGACACTAGCTCTATGGCCATGAGCAACCTCACTTGTCTGAACCGCAGTTTCTTTATCCATAAAATGGAGTTAGTGATACCTCTGGTGGTTAGCCCTTCATAGGATGAAAATGGATCATATATGGAAAATACTTGTTACTGAAGAAGTAGGGAGACTGAACAGCCACTAGAGTGAAGAGGCAAAAATTCTCCCCAGATAATATCATTTGCTCTTTTCCCCCTTCCTCCCTTTCTCTCCTGCCCCATATTTTACTATTCTGCTGTCCTTGCCCTAAGTTTTTTTTTCCTAGTTAGCATTTAACAAATTAGCATTTGTTTTTCTAAACAATCTGGGGCATTTTTCAATCCGGGGCACACTTATGAACTTGGGAAAGTGCTCCTTGCCTTGGAATCAGACCTTTATTTGGGTAATTTTTCAACATCCCACCATTCCCTGCCTTTCTCCCATGACCATTATCTGTATGTCCATGAGTGACTCTCTTGCTTCACCATCCTTGCTACCAAGCCCACTTTCTCTTCCTCCTGCTAAAGCTTAAACCAGCTGATTCTTCTTAGAGTAGCCTTAATATAACTAAAACTTACCTTTCTGTCTTTTTTTTTTATCAGAATGTCAGTGGGCATGTCCAAGCTCTAGAAAGCTCATAAGGTTTCCCGGAGAGCTCCCCCAGCAATCCTGTGTGCTGTTGTTATCCTTTCTCCCCTATCCTACCCTAACCTAGTAGAGTGTAAGGTTTTGGAAGACATAGATTATTTTATTTTTGCTTTTGTCACATAGCAGGATTTATTAACATTTTTTTGAATGTGTAGATAAATGAATAAATAAATAAGTACCAACAGTCCATCTCTACTGCCAGAAAGAATCGCCCTATGTCTGATCAGGAGGAGGTTCAGAGTCAGGAAGTTTCTGCCACAAAGGTCAGGAATGGCTTCGGGAAAATGAGGATGTGGAATGACTTCAGGGAAGCTAGAGAACTGGGAAAGTTCCTTATTTGGGGATCAGGTAAATTGGGCTTTACTCTAGTTGGAATTGAATTATTTTTTGCCTCTCAACAGCCCTTGCTTCCCCATATTCTCCCTTTTTAATTTTCTCCTTCCCGTAGTCCAGTCACCTGGGATGCCCCGCTCTGACCATTGCGCTGGGGAGGGTGATGGGGACGGGTGGTGAGAAGACACCATGGAGACCATCAGCTTCTTGGAAATGTGGTGAGATATAAGGAAGGCAGCTAGGGGGCGCCACAGAGCACACAGCAATGGGCTTGGAATCAGGAATTCATGAGTTCAAATCTGGCCTGAGTCACTTATTAATTGTATGACCCTCAGCAAGTCACTTTACCCTGTTGCCTCAGCTCATCCATAAAATGACCCGGAGAAGAAAATGGCAAACCATTCCAGTATTTCTGCCAAGAAAATGCCCACAAGGTCATGAAGTGTCAGATGTGACAAATACTGGAACAACACTGAGAAAGGCAGTATCAGGCAGATGTGGCCGGGGTAGTCAGGAGGGCTTTATGAAGGGCTGTGTCGGAGCCACAGGGGATCACAGAAAGGAGAGGGTCTTCAAGGTCCAGTCCGTCCACTCTACAGAGAAGGAGACCGAGATCTAAACAAGGCGACCCTGCCTTTGCAGGTAGTGAGGGACAGAGGCAGAATTCGGAGCTCTCTATGACTCCAAAGCCGACTCCATCTGCTACCTGCCATATCCTGCATTTGACATTTTTGTGGAACATGCCTTCTTCCTGCCCATGATGACCTGGAATAACCAGCATTCCCCTGCAAGGCTGACCCTAGCGGGCATATTTTCCTGCGAGGGACCGGTCCGAAGCCCTGCCGATGGCCCCCCCCACCCAATTCTGAGCCCGGCTGGGCAGAGTCCCTGCTTTTGCACAAAGCTTGAGCTGGCGAGCTCAGACCTCACCACTTGGTGTCATTGCTAGTCTGAGAGACAGCCTCCTTGGCTGCGGAGGGGACAGACAGCGAGGAAATTTGAATAGCAAAGAAAGCACAAGAGAGAGGAAAATTAAAAAGGGAGAATATGGGGAAGCAAGGACTGTTGAGAGGCAAAAAATCAATTAAAGTCCAACTAGAGTAAAGCCCAACTTACCTGGTCCCCAGATAATGAACTTTCCCAGTTTTAGGGAAATTTGTATGCATCTAGCTCACATCAGAATGGGGGGAAAGCCATTCATTTTGGGCATTATTTTCCTAGGATTCAAAACCAAAGTCAGGATTATAAACAGTTTTAAAAGCTTTAAAATGTTAACGCTATTCATCAGAGGCCCTCATGAATACCCCAAAGAATATGTGAATGGACAAGGTTCTGTTTTCTTCTCCCCAACTCCCTGGACCTTCCACTCTTTTCAGGCCTTGATGTCTGGGGCTGTGAAAGGGGGTCTCCGGGGGTTTGCACCGGAGGCTTCGCGGGGAGGGGAGCAGACTGGGTGAAGCGAGAACGCCGACAAGTTTTCTCAGTGTTTTTAGTGGTAGGGAACTGACTTTGGGATTATCTCACCAACACATAGAAAACATAAAAAGACAAGAAATTATGCAGAAACACATAAATTATGTAGATGATGGAAAACCTATGCAAAACATGATATGTGCACATAATAGCATATTTCCCCAGGGTCTAATTGCATCCTTTGGGTACCTTTTTGAAGCATCTGAATATTCAGAAGAAAGCAAATTTATTGTAATTTTTAAAATATCACAATAAATAGGCTTGATAGAACACTGTACCGGGTAATGGAGGCTCACCATCCAGTCTCCTGTTCGAGCTGGACCGGAGTCCATGGCACCAATTCAGAGGAACGGGTCGAGTTGGCAAATGAGACAAGGCAAGCTTCCATTTGCCTTTCCTAACTAATGGTCCGGATCCTGAAAGAGTTAACTGCCCAGTGCCAGGGCCCAGGCAAATGAAGGTCAAGACTTCCAGGTCAGTAGTCCTTGTTCCCCTGGGCTTTTCAGTACTGTTATAGAAGGGGCAAATAGGTGGACATCCAACCCACAGGGAGAGTTTTTCCTAAGAAAACAAAAGAATAATTGTATTTTAAAGTGTTTTATTTAGAACGACCCTTCCAACATTAGACTTATTGACTATTTACATTTAAATTAATTGATTCAACCATGGAAGTATCATATCCCAACTCTGTTTTTTCCCTCCTCATCAGAATTCTTTGTTCCTTAATTTCAGTTCACTCTTCCTCCTCTTATGTTAGTGAGTCTGTCATATCTGATGGTTCTCTCTCTCTCTCTCTCTCTCTCTCTCTCTCTCTCTCTCTCTCTGTCTCTCTGTCTCTCTGTCTCTCTCTCTCTCTCTGTCTCTCTCTCTGTCTCTCTGTCTCTCTGTCTCTCTCTGTCTCTGTCTCTCTGTCTCTCTGTCTCTCTTCCTTTCTCTCCCCCTCTCATTCTCTCTGTCTCTGTCTCTCTTATTTCTATGCTTTATTTTCCATCTCTGCAAATTTCTTTGTATTCCTCATACTCTTAAATTTTTGTTGCACCAGAGTATTATGTTACAGGAATGTATCATATTCTATTTTCCCAACCTTCTGTTATGAGATTTTAAATTATTTCCAGTTTTTTTCTCTCTCTCACATACATTTTAAAGGAAAATATTTCAACACAGAAAATGTTTTTAATATAACATTCTGGGTATTTGATTCAGTTCCACACATGTTTATTCTGCACCTACTGGGTTCAAGATAGTGTTGATAACAGGGGATCCAAAGACAAAAAGATTGTCCTTGATTTCAATAAATTTTCATTCTATTGGCGGGGACCGACAACATCATGTGTACAGAAGAGATCTGTAATGGAAGGTAGACAGTGAAAAGGTCAAGGAGCCAGCAAGGAGCTCTTGGAAGAAATGAGAAAAGAAAGAACATGAATGGTTAAAAATGTCCTAGAATTTCAGAGCCCCCAGAGACTTCAGAGGCTTTTCTGGGCAACGATTCCCCAGTCTACAAAATACCAAATCAGAGATGGTCCAATGTCAGATGGAAGATTTCTAAGACCAGCCCAGGGAGTTGACTGATCAGCCAGTCAATCAGTCCAACAACAAACACAAGCATTAATTAAATACCTCCTGTATGCTAAGTTCTAAGGACACAAAGAAAGGCAACAAATAGCCAATATATACTGGGTGCACAGTACAGTGGTACTAGACCTTAAATTTCTACATGCACACACACGTGTGCCTACATGTACACACATAAACCTGTGTACTGGTTCACAATACATGTGTGCACACAGCATACCATGCATCTACACAGTGCATGTATATGTGTATACATGTGCAAATATATATGTGTAGGTATGTATACACCCCCCCACCTAGGGGGACAGTTCAATGTCACACAGAGTGCATGTGTGTGTATATATAAATGCATATGTGTGCAGCACACACATGCATGTATACACAACCACATTCACACTCCCTGGGAGGGCAGTTCAGTGCATGCATACATGTGTGCATGTGTTCACACCTACATGTGTACACACACCCACATTCACACTTCCAGGAGGCAACTCAGTATTGTAGAGCACTGGGTCTGGAGCTGAGTTCAAATCCAATCTCAGACACTTTCCTAGTTGTGTGACCCTGGGCAAATCACTTAACCTGTTTGTCTCAGTTTTCTCAGCTGCAAAATGGGGATAATGAACATTGAAGGGATGTTATCGCTGAGAGGACAATAGCATGATATGATTTTTCCAGCACTTAGTACAGCGCCTGGCCCATAGTCAGCACTTTGTAAATGCTTCTTCCCTTCCCTTTCCCACTCCCACTAAATGATGAATTGGAGATAATTAACAGAGGGATGGCACAGGCGATAAGGGGTTTTAGTCTGGCTTTGTGTAGAAGCTGAGACTTTAGCTGAGAATTAAAGGGAGCCAAAGAAGCTGGAAGGCAGAGATGAGAAAAGAGGGAATCGCAGGCAGGGGCCCAGTCGGTGAAAGCATCAAGAGAAATGTTTCTTCGGAAACAGAGCAAGGATGCCGTGGTCACCAGATGGCAGAGTATGTGGGGAGTGAGATGTTAGGAGCCTGGAAAAGCAAAGTAAGAGGGTTCCTTTGTGGAGAGCTTTAAAAATCAAGAAGAAGATTTGCTACTGGATCCTGAAGGCAAAAGGGGAGCCACTAGGCTTGGCTGATTGTGGAGCGCGAGGGGGAGGTGACGCCGTCAAATCTGAGGTTTAAGAAAAACAATTTCAGAGTCGAGTGAAGGTGGAGAGACGGGAAGCAAGGAAAACGATGTCCTGGCTACTGGAATAGTCTAGGTATGGGGTGGTGACAGTGTCAGGGGAGAGAAGGGAACATTTATGAGGGACGTTATGGAGGGGAAATGACAAGACTTGGCGACTGATTGCACAGAGAGGGTGAAAGAGAGGGGGAAGTGGAAGATCACCTCGGTTGGGAATCTGCGGACTTCAGAGAGTGGGAGTCTTTTTGACAATAATAGGAAAGCTGGGAAGAGGGGAGGTTTTTGGGGAAAAGATAATGAGTTCAAGTTTAGACATGTGGAGTTTAAGAAGTTCACGGAACGTGCATTTCAAGCTATTGAATAGGCAGGTAGACATGAGAGAGTGGCGGTCAGGAGATGCATTCAGGTCAACAGATAGATGAGAGTCCCTGAATAGAGATGATAGTTAAATCCATGGGGCTGATGAGTGAAATAGTACAGAAGAAGAAACAAGCTGGGCAGGCTTTGGGTACATCAACGATTAATGAACATGACCTTGGATAAAGGTCCAACAAAGGAAACTTAGGAATAGTTAGAGAGAGGGAGAAGAGAACCAGAAGGGAGCAGTATCCGGAAAATCAAGAGAGAAAAGTCTATCAACAAAAAGAAGGCAATGGATAAGATCGAAAGCTGAAGAAACTTCAAGAAAGATTGCCACTGGATTTGGCGATTAAAAGTCACTGGTAACCTTTGAGGGCGCAGCATTGGGTGAATGATGAGGTTGGAAGACAGACTTCAGAGACTTAGGAAGAGAATGAGAGCAGAAGAAGTGAAGGCACTGATTGGAGATGACCTTCTCGGAGGATTTAACCACAAAAGGCAGGCAGGATGTGAGGTGACGATTAAGAGGAAGAAATCTATCAAGGGGAGGTTGAGGGAGACATGGGTATATTTTTAGACAGTAAGGTAGCAGTCCAAAGACAGGAAGAGACTGAAGATAAATGAGCAGAGGAGGCTAGGAAGGCCAGTTAGCTGGAGGAGAGAGGATGGAAAGGGATCGCTTGTTTCCATGTAGAGGAGTTTGCCTTCTTTGCAAGGAGAGAGAAAGGCCATCTCTTTATGTAATACAGAGGTGAAGGAAGAGAAAGTGAGTAAAGTGAGATGAAGAAGAGGGGAGAAGTTTCTCATGGTGAATGGTTTTCATTTGTTTCATGAAATAGGTTAAACTCTTAGGGGAGAGGGGAGAGGGAAAGGCAGCCTTGAGAGGTCGGAAGCAGACTGAGAGGCCGGGAAAAGCCTCTGGTGAATGGACTACTGAATTTGTTAGAGCCGTGTAAACATATTTTCCCCACCTGTGATATTACAGTTTGTAGTGAACACAGTCAACATGGTTTTGTCATTTTCTCTGTGAATAGGAACAAAGGCATCGGGAGGTGGGAATAATCTAAGGCCAAGGCTTGGCAAGACAAGGCAGATCATAGGAGAAAGGGGAGAGGACGCTAGGGAACGTCCAGAATTGGTTTGGTTCAGTAAGTGGTGAGGTGAGGAAGAGAGTAGAGAGAACCTGGTGTGGGAGTGTCTAAGACAGATTTAATGGGTTAAGGGACTGGAGGTCCCAGAGAGGAAGAGGAACAGAATTGGGGGATGCAAGACAGATTGTGATCATGTGATCTGATAAAGCATTTTCAGTTTCATGAACTTGAAAGTGGTGCTTTTGTGGGTGATGGAAGGATCAAGGCTGTGGCCATGTTTGTATGTCGCTGAGGTGGAGGAAGAGTAGGTCATGGAAAATGAAACACTTGAGAACAGGGAAGTTAGAGTGTCTGGGGGAATATCCTACTTTAGAGGCAGGAGTTGAGGAGGGAAGAAAGCCCATGAGTGAGGCCTTGGACTCACAGGTAAAGGAAAGCATTGTCCTTGGACTGCCAACCACCAGCAGCACCTTATTTGATTGGTAGACATGGAGTGAGTGAACCTCAAAGGAGGAGAGCTTACTGGGGAGCTGAGAAGGGCCCCGGGGAGCAAGAGTCCCAACTCTCCCGTCTCAGCCATGTGCTAGACATGTCAAGACACCCTCGCCAAGCTGACCACCGTGTCCCACCAGGCCATGGAGAAGACATCTTGTAGTCCCGAACCCAAGAACCGCTGGAGAATTGATGCTTCCAGCACAGTGTCGGCAGCATTCATTCTGGGAAGCAGTTCCCATGGAGATGCAGCCCAGTCCCTATTCCCTGAGCTTCTCTAACCTCCCTATGGAAGGCTCAGAAAAGAGAGTTCTTGCCCCCAAACTCCTTGGGGACCTGTCCAGTGGTTCAACATCAGAAACTGGACCTGCGATTTCATTAAATGAGTAATGACTAAATAATTAAGATGCCGAATTTAGAGTAGTATCCCATTTTCCCACTGTGACCTAAGGCCCAAGAGACCCTATGACTCTTTGTACGGCCGATAGCTATGTTGTCTCTCTCGTTAGAGCGTGAACTTTTGAAAGCAGGACTGTCCGGCACTTAGCTCAGGACTTTGCACATAGTAAACATTTAACAAATGATTTTTTTCATTCATTAATTCATTAGACCGTGAGTCAAGGGCCCTGCCAAAGCTAGAAAGGGCCGCCAGGAACTCTGCCATCAGGAAGAAGCCAGGGCTCAACGAGCCAGAGTTGAGGAAGGGATGCACTCTGGGCGTGGAAGACATCCAGGGCAGAGGGACTGGAAGACGGGGCGCCATGTTTGAGGAACTGCAAGCAGATCAGGATGAGCAAGGACCATTCCTCTTGTGGATCTGCCTGATCCTTAGGAAGCATTTCCTAAGGTCATAACATCAGCCTCCCCTTTCTCCTCTTGCCCTCTGGGGTCAAATAAAGCAAATCTAGACCACCCCCCTTTATGCATTTGCAGACAGCTCTTGTGTCTCCCCCCCTCCCACCCCACTCCAGTCTTCAGGCTGTCCATCATCGCCATTTTCTCCGATCACTCATAGAGCCCCATCTTCAGAAGATTTCAAACCTCAGAGCAAAGACTTGAGGAACGGCAGTGGCAGATGACCTGAGCCTAGCAGGAGGATGAAGATAAGAGGAGGTGGAGAGATGGGAAGATGTAGTTCAGGCAAGTGGGAGGGCCGGTAACAATGCACGGAGGTGGGAGATGACATGCTAAGTTGGGGGAATAGTTAATAAGTGTCTTGCCTTCTTCTGTTTGGGTATAAAGTGTGAAATAAGTTGGGAAAGGTAGTTTGGAATCACGTACCCACTGCAGCCTCCGAAGCTGAGATGCACCAAAGTATGGATCCGTGCCCTGCTACTTGGGCTAATTTTGACCTAAGATTAACACCAAGAAAACCCAGGTCTCCAGCAGCCCAGCACCACATCCTCCGCTTGGGGAACCATCAGTTTTAGCACATGGAGAAGTTTTAAATGCTGCGAATAAGCTCACTTACCTTGGCAGCCTCCTTTCCAGGAAGTACCCATAAATAAAGCATTTCTGGGGCTAGCTCAGCATTTGGGAGCCTCATAAAGATCATGTGGGAGAGAAAAGGGGTTAGATTGCCTCTCAAACTGAAGATCTTCAGGGTTGACCTGTTGTATACCTGTGAAACCTGGGCAGTCTACACATCATGCCGGGACACGGACTCACTTCTATCTGAATTGTCTTAGGGAAATTCTCAAGATGACCTGGCAAGATAAGGGTACCATATACTGAAGGCCTTTCTTGAACCAAGTATTCAAACTCGACTGCAGGGAGTAACCCTGATGGGTTGGCCATATGGTTCAAATGCCAAATGAATGTTTGTTTAAAAGAATATTTTGCAGAACCCAGAGAGTTATGGGGACTGAATGTGGATCACAACAGAGATTTTCAGTTTTTTGTTGTTTGCTTGTTTTTCTTTTCTTTTTCATTTTTTCCTTTTTTGATCTGATTTTTCTTGTGCAGCATGATAATTGTAGAAATATGTATAGAAGAATTCCACAAGTTTAACCTATATTGGATCACTTGCCATCTAGGGGAGGGGATGAGGGGAATGGAGGGAAAAATTTAGAAACCAAGATTTTGCAAGGGTGAATGTTGAAAATTATCTGCGCATAGGTTTTGAAAATAAAAAGCTTTAAAAATTTTTAAAAAGAATATTTTGCAGAGAGCTCACACAAGGGAGGTGCTCACATGGTAGATAAAAGAAGCAATAATACAAAGACATGCAAGTTCCCTCTGAAGAACTTTGGTATCAATTCTCAGATACAGAAGACATTAGCACAGGACTTCCCAGCATGGAATGGTCACATCAAAGAAGTTCTATGTCCTCTGAGCAAAGCAGAATTGCAATAGTACAAAAGAGATGTGAGCTGCACAAATTTAGACATTTTCCTCCCAAATGATCCTTTAGCTTATTTTTGCCTGATCTGTGGGAGAGCTGTACAATCTCCGATTGACGTGATCAGCCGTACATCGACTCCTGTTTTGTGATGTTTTTTGGTCTTCTTTGAGCACAGGGACAAACAACAACATGGTGGACCTTCAATGCGAGAGCAAAGAGCTGATATTTTATTCCAAGGCAATGGGCAGATATGGAAGATTATTGAGCAAAAGAATAAACATGTTGAGGTGGGCATGGTCACGTCTGGGAATCGGGAAGTTTATTTAAGCAGCACGGAAAAGTTAGTTTGGAGAAGGAGAACACAATCTTCACTGGAAACATGCTCTTGAGTTGGGAAGAGACAACTAGTCTAGTAAAACTTTTCTCTCCCTAATATTGATCATTCTTATAGGAAAGAGGCAGAGTGGCAAGAATAAATAAAGCTCTGGGCTCAAAGCCAGGAAGAGCTGATCCCAGGGTCCATTTCAGACACATATTGACCATGTGAGCTTAGGCAAATTGTTTAGCCTGATAGACAATTCTGTCCAAGAATATTATCTGAATTATCTAATTATTATTCCCTTAATGAAATCACAGATTCAGTTCTTATCCCTTTCCTTTTTTTCTGATAGATGAGTGTGCTCTAGTCTCTGATCACAAGGAGAATGTCACTATTTAAACTGTGAAAGCCAGGGAAGGTGTTGGAGAACTTTCCCTTTTTCCATTGGTCTTTAAGAGTAATTCTCAAGTTGGAATCATCAGAAGAAATGGATTCACCTTCCACTGGAAGGTGAGCATCCTCACCTCCTCCCCAGCATCTAGAGGAATCGGTTGATGGGCACTTCAAGGTTGTAATAAGTGGGTCATTTTCATTTCCTCAAAATAACCCTGGACCATTCTGGCTGCCCCAATGATCTCCTCCCTACTGGGATGAATATATCAGCTCCAGGAAGTTTCAGATCATTCACAAGAACATCACTCTATTCCTCCATCTTTGAACAAACCTTTGCTGATTTGCATTTAAGTCAAACATAAAACAATCAGCAATTCTTGCAGAGCTCTTCCTGAGTCAGAAGGTTATCTGAGATCTTGAGGCAGGGTTCACTCCTCCTCAAAGGTAGTCTGAGTGCTTTGCTCTGTCTGATTAGGTTGACTTTTAAAGTCGTTAGCATATGTATGGTGCTTCCGCCTGAGAAACGGAGGTGATTGTTCTGGCCACCTCTCATGGGCTGAAAAAAATTCAGGAGCTAAAAATTAGTCCGTAGGAAAGGAGGCAGGATAGCAGAGTGGATGGTGTGAAGCATGTGAAGTTAGAAAGCCCTTGGCCAGAGTCCCTCCCATCCTATCCACCAGCTACTTAACGATGAGAATATCATATAACTTCACTGAGCCTCAGTTTCCTCATTCTTAAAAATTGTGACAATACCCTCCAGAGCACTTCCTCAGATTGTTTGAGGCTCAAAAGAGATTCCACAAGCATTTATTGAGCACCTGCTGTGTGCCAAGTATTTTGCTTTTCTTTACATCCCCTTTACTTAGCATAGCACAAAATAAGCCTGCTGGTTTCAATGCATTGTGATTATCATCACAATGAAGACATTGGGACAAAAAATTGAGACAAAAAAGAAAAAGTCCCTCCCCCCATGGGGAAGCTTCTTTCCCCATGAAGTTTCTGTTCTGTTATGGGGGAGATAGTGCACAGGCAAATACCCCAAATGTACCAAATAAATACAAGGTGATTCCAGTGGGAGAATCTCCAGCGAGGAGCATTAGAAACTTCAGGTAGCAGAGAATGCTTGAGGTAAACTTTGAAGGAAACTATGATTGGTGGCGCTATAATGGATAAATTGCTGGTCCTGGGGTCAGAAAGATTCATTTTCTTGAGTTCAAATCTGACCTCAGACATTTGGTTGATGTGGGTTGCTGGGCAAGTTACTTAATCACATTTGCCTCAGTTTCCTCATCTGTAAAATGAGATGGAGAAGAAAATTGATTCAGTGTCTTTCCCAAGAAAACCTCAAATGGGATTGCAGAGAGTCAGGCAGGACTGAAACGACTGAACAACAAAAAGATTATAGGAAACAGGTGAAGGGAAATTGCATCTTTAGAATGGGGGTTATAGCCAGTACAAAGTCAGGTAAGAGATGGGCTGTTGGGATTACAGCCAGAAGGTCAGAAATAGCTACAGAAAAAATAATATACCGGCAGCACTTTGTACACTTTAAAGCTTTGAAAGGTGACTGTACTAATTGGGGCATTTTCAACCTCTTGTACCTTTTCTTTGAGGACAGAACTGATGCTCTGTTCATTGGGTAGAGACATGCTTATCCTAGAAGGGTTGAGGGGAAAGGATTTGGGACAACTCCTGGCCAACTCAAGCTGGAAATTTTAGTGACTTGAAATCTTGCTCCAGAACACAGAGTCACAGAATACCATTCTGGCTTCTCTTTCAACTCTTGGATCATTGGCCAGGGATTCAAAAGATCATAAAGTAAGGGCTGAAATGAATTTTCACAGTCATTGAATCCAAAGCACTCATTTTACAGAGGGAAAAACTGAGGCTCAGTTTTAAGGATGATATATAATCTCCCATTTGGTGAAACTTTCGTTGTTTCTCTTTTGGATCCATCATGGTGAACAATAAGAGAAATTCTATCTAATTTCACATCTTCTAAGACTGAATCTGGGGCAGATTCATTTTAGCTCCCGGTAATTGATCACACCTCTTTTTCCCTCCGTCTTTTTTGCAAAAACCTTCATTGCCAGTGTGAAGTATGTCCTCTCCCACCTCAACCGGGATGTGTAATGTCCCAAAAGGAAGCAGCTTGCCTACTTCTTTCTTCTGAGCAGTGATGAAAATAGGGATTAGTTGTCTGCTATGGAAAAAAAGTCCTTATCTCTGTGGTTATGAATGAATAATTCTAATTTTCTTCCAAGTTGTAAGAAATCAGTTTGTTTTACATAGAAATGCAATACTTTCTTGATCTCTGTATATGCGATTAGAATTTTTCCCTCTGCTTGCCATTTGTTTCATTACAGAATGAAATTTCAAGCTTATGTTTTCAGATGCATTTCTCCTCATGCATTTCAATGTCTGCCTCCCCCCTCCCCAAACCTCGGCCTCCAGAAATACAACCAAGCAGATTGTCTCTCCCTTTTTTCAGCTTAGCTTTGGAATCAGTGGAGTAGGAGGAGATGGCTTTTAAAAAATGCTGATTCTCAGTGGGGTCGACATTCAACTATCTCATGAATGTGTTTGGAGGAAGACGCCAATTTGGAAGATGAATGATGATGACTTAGAACCACTGAGAGAGATGGAGTTGCTCTCGGGCCTCGGCTTTGTCTTCCTGTGACTACTCGAATGAGACTCACGGACTGGCAGAGAACCGAGCTTGATTTCGTCCTTGCCAAAGATCGGAAAGCCAAGCAGGACAGAGCAACGACGTCTAGAGAAAGCTCCAAGTTTCCGGGGCTCAACTTTTGTATGATGGAAGGGGGTCCCCTCTCCTAGATCTGGTGTATTTTGTTTTGGGGAGTAGAGAATTTCTAAGGTGAAAACTCCATCCACTAATGTAGCTCTCCAACAGCAATTGTAACATTAGGGACTTAACCAGAACAATGACCAAGTAAGACCGTCACAAATCCAGATCTTTCCGACAAGAAAGTCCAGTTCCCTCACCACTGATGCAATCTCATATCAACAATTGAAATGTGATAAATATGGAAGAAAAGGGGAAAAAAGTATCAATCACTAAGGCTTTGTAAGTGACCACCAAGGTTGGGTCTTTGTTAGGTGCTTGGAATACTGAGATAAAACAAAAGAATCCTCGAACTCAGGGAGTATACATCCTGACAGCTGAGATAATAAGTGTGTGGATTAGTTTATTTAAACCAAGACAACCTTGGCAGGAAAGAAATGAGCAACTAGAGGGATCATGGAGGGTCTCGTGAAGGAGAGGGCAGAGATTCCAAGAGAGGGAGATGAGGAGGGTGTAAATTACAAGCATGGAGGCAGCTGGGGCAAAGGCAGAGAAGGGGGAGTTAAATGGCATTCATGAGCATCAGCAAGAAGCATGGGTTAGTTACATTGGAGAGTTTGGAGAGGGGAGTCATGTGTAATGTGGTTGGAGATCAAGTTGTGAAGGGTTTGTACATGGCAAGTTGAGGACATTCTATTTGATCCTGGGAGTATTAAATAGCACAAGGAGCTTTTCTGATCACTTCAGGGAAATAATTTTTTTTTAATTAAAACTTTTTCTTTTCTTTTTGGTTTTTTGAACTCAGGTCCTCTTGACTTTAGGGCTGGGGATCTATCCACTATGCCACCTAGCTGCCCCCAAAGTTTTTTATTTTCAAAACATATGCACAGATAATTTTCCAATATTGACCCTTGTAAAACCTACTCCAAATTTCATCTCCCTTTCCCCCACCTCCTCCCCTAGATGGCAAATTATCCAATATATGTTAAATCCAATATATGTATAAATATTTATACAATTATTTTGCTGCACAAGAAAAATCAGATCAAAAAAAGGAAAAAAAAATAAGAAAGAAAACAAAATGCAAGCAAACGATAACAAAAAGAGTGAGAATGCTGTGTTGTGTGTGTGTGTGTTCCCACAATCCTCTCTCTGGGTGTAGATGACTCTCTTCATCACAAGACCATTGGAACTGCCTCAATTATTTCATTGGTGCAAAGAGCCCCATGCATCAGAATTAAGCATCATATAATCTTACTATTGACATGCATAATGATCTCCTGGTTCTGCTCATTTCACTTAGAATCAGTTCATGTTAATCTCTCTGAAATCCTCCTGCTGATTGTTTCTTAGAGAACAATACTATTCCACAACATTCATATACCACAACGTATTCAGCCATTCCCAGCTGATGGGCATCACTCGGTTTCCAGTTTCTGGCCACTACAAACAGGCTGCCACAAACATTTTGGCACATGTGGCTCCCTTTCCCTCCTTTAGGATCTCTTTGGGATACAAGCCCAATAGAAACACTGCTGGATCAAAAGGTACAGACATTTTGATAACTCTTTGGGCATAGTAGGGAAATCATTTTTTCAGCTTATGGAGGATGGGATAAGGCAGGAAGATCAATGAGGATGCTTGTGCTCCTAAGGACAGGGAGATCAAAGGAAGTGGATACCACCTGCAGCTGTGAAAGATTCCTAAAGGATGACACTTTTGAACTTGGCCTTGAAGAACTATCAGAGTGGAGAGATTAGTGCAGGAAGTGGGGAAGAGACAATATGTCTGTAATGGAGAACAGTGAGCAAAGCTCCAAAGACAGACATTGGAGAGGACTTTTGGGGGATGGGGACTCATGCAGTTGTACTGAGTCCTAGAGACATGTGGATGACCTGCAGGAGAAGTGACTGATCATGTACAGTGGGAAGTGGGGCCTGAATGCCAGGCTAAGGAATACAGACTCCATTTTATGGGTATTGGAGGGGAAGCTGTCAGAAGGTTTTAGCTGCTAAGGCATTTTCATCCTGGACTCTTCCTACTTTTCAATCTTCTTACATTTGGCTGCTTTCCACCCACTCTGGAATCTAGTCAGCTTGCTGTTCCTTCCATGTGACTTAATTTCCTCAATTGGAGAACCTGTAAGCTCCTGTAAGCTTAGTTCCTCATCATGCCTGGAATACTCTTCCTTTTCACTTCCAGCTTCGGATTCTTTAGTTCCTTCAAAATTCAGCTCAAATCACTTCTTCTGAAGGAAGTTTCTTGGTTCCCTTTCCCTCATTCTCCCATTCCCAGTGTAGAATCTTTCCCATTACCTTCCATTTCTTCCATACATAAATATGTATGTAAATGTATGATGTGAACATATATGCACACATATGTGTGTATATATTATATTACTTCTAATTCTAATTCTAAATTCGAATTGTGTGCTCCTCTAACACTTGTCACTTTCCTTTTTAAATTTTAAAAAATCATATTTGTCAATCTTTGGGGGTGAGGTAGAATCTCATGATTGCTTTTTAAACATGTATTTTAATGACAGAAGAATTTTTTTTATAGACAGCCTAAATTTATTGCCTTGAGCATTGCCTGTCGGTATTCTAAGACCATTTTTCAACTGGGAAATGACTCTTATTCTAATAAATTTGAATCATTTATTTATATATCTTGGAAGTGAGACTTTGATGATCAAAACTTGTTATAAAGATTTATTTGGCCAATTCTATCCCTTTTAATCTTAAGTATATCATATTTGCTTGTATAAAACCTTTTTTTAAGTTTACATAATCAAAATTGTCCATTTCATTCTCTATGAAAGTTTGGTCATAAACTTTTCTTATCTCCATATGTTTGAAATATACTTTTCCCCCATTTTTTCTAATCTGTGTATAATGTGACCTTTTCTACTTAGGTCACATATGCATTTAGAACTCAAGAAATTAGACCAAATCGAATTTCTGACAACCTGCTGTCCAGTTTCACTGGCAGTCCTTATAGAAGAGTGAATCACTGTCCTAATAGTTTGGCCTTTGTGTTTACAAAGACTTGGTGTGAGATAAATGTTGTGTACTTATTGTTCTTCTATAAGATCTCTCTATTTTTTTTTAAACCAGTATCAAATTTTGAGAATTACTGCTTTGTACTACAGTTTGAAATCTTGCGCTGTCAGGGCTTCTTTGTTCCATTTCTTTTCATTATTTCCCATGAGAATTTTGTCCTTTTTTTGCTTCCCTCTGATTTTGTTATTTTTTCTAGTTCTATAGAGTAGTGTGATTAGTATGGCAGCATAGCTTTAAGTATGTCAATTTATGTGCTAATATCATCGTTACTACATGGACTTGTCATTTTCATAACTTAATAATGTTTTCCAATTATTTTGGTCTGCTTTTATTTCTCCAAACAATAGTTTATAATTGTGGCTATATAGCTCTTGTGTATTTTGGTAGGGAGACTTCCAAGTGTTTTATGCATGTTATTGTCATTTTTAATGGATTTTTTTTTTACTATCCTTTCCTACTGGATTTTATTGGCATTAGAGAGAACACTAATAATTTATGTGGATTTTTATTTTATATCCTGAAAGTTTACTAAAGTTATTAATTATGCCAATTAACTTTTTAGCTGACTCTTTAGAGTCCTTTAAGTGATCCATGACATTATCTGAAAAAAAGCAATCATTTTGTGTCTTCTTTATCTCTCTTAATTCTCTCAATTTCTTCTTCATTTCTTATTAGTAGAGCCAGCATTTTTAGTTCTATGTCAAATAGAAGAGGTAACAGTGAGTATCCTTGTTTCATCCATGAATTTATTAGAAAGGATTCTAGTTTATCTCCCACTGCATATGATGACAGCTCTTTGTTTTAGATATTAGGTTGAAATACATTGTTATTTTAAAGAAAGCAATGCTTATTCTTATGTTTGCTAATATTTTAGAATATTACATTTTGCAATATTTTTGGATCTATAAATACAATTAGATCTTCTTGATTTTCATTATTAATGATTAATTAAATTTATTATTTTCCTAATAATAAACAAATGCCACATGACAGGTACAAATCCAACCTGATCATGATGTCTAATCTTCATAATATATTGGGATGTCCAGTGAGACTGGAAAAATAAGTTGAGACCAAAGTGTAAAGGGTTTTAGAAGCTAAACGGAGAAGTTTACATGTTGTCTTACATGAAGTTACTGAAGTTATTTGAATGGAGAAATCACATGACCAGATCTTAGCTTAAGTGACATTACTTTGGCAGCAGTGTGTGGGATTCTTCTTAATTCTAGTACCTTCCCTTTGTTATTATTTCCAGTTTATTCCATATATAGCTTGCCTGTGCAGTCATCTGTATGTTTTTTGCCTTATTAGATTGTGAGCTTCCTGAGCACAGGAACTAATTTTTTAAAATCTTTCTTTGTATTCCCAGCATTTAACACGTGGCTCGTACATATGTGGTAATCTCTTAATAAATGTTTATTGACAGGCTAACTGGGCTGGATTGGACAGAAATGGGGGGAGACTGAGTCACTGGTTCAGAGATTATTGGAATAATTTTGGTGAAAGGTAATGAGGGCCTAACTAAAGTGTAGCCTATGGGGTTAATGACTATTGATAGCAAGCTCAAGGGTCTAAGCACACTTCCTAGAAAAGTCTAGAGGGGAAAAGTAAAAAGAAAATGACTCATTCGGATGAAGAATGACAGGAAACGAAGGTGAAGAGTCGGGGCTGGACCAGCTCTGGAGAAATCTGCCTTATTCCAATTCCAATTCTGAAGTCTTTTCCTTTTTCTCTTTCCAATTTCTAGTTGAGTGTAAGCCCAGCTGGACATGAAGGATAATGATGAAGAAGGAAAAGGAGGAGGCCCAGGAGAAAGAGGAGGAGAAAAGAATGGAGAATGAGGAAAAAGAGAAAGATGTAAAAGGAGCAAAAGAGAGGGCTGGAGAAAGTGTCACGGTGGCAGGGGCAGCCTCAGCTACAGCTTCTCCTCTGCCCACACAGGGTTTTATATAGAAGATGTTCAAAACTTTGCTGTATTGAAGAGAATAGCTGCAAAGGAACAAAAAGAGGAGAGAAATTGCAAGTTAATTAGTAAATATTGTTTCTCAAAACAGAATGTAAATTCCCTGAGTACAAAACTTTGCATTTTTAGTCGGCTAGTGTAGGGCCCGATGCTTAGGAGCTGTTGGTTAAAACCAATGAAAGAAATTAGTAGTGACATGATAGCTTTGGAATTCAAAAGTGAGACAATCCAGTGACCTCTTTTAGACATTTAGGAAAACAGAGGCCACAGTTACCTTAAGAGCAAAGTGCTGGGATGGGTTTTGACTCAAGAAACGGTCTCCAAGGCTGGTTCTTACTCCACTGCACCACTCACTCAGCATCCACTCCCACGCCTCCATCTCTTCTCCTTTCCCCTTCCTTCCCTCCAACTTCTCTCCTTTTCCCTCTTCCTCTTCCCCCAAGTCCTTTTTCTCCTCCCCACTTCCTTCTCTCTTTTTCTTCTTCTCTTCTTCTTCTTCTCCTTCTCCTTCTCCTTCTCCTTCTCCTTCTCCTTCTCCTTCTCCTTCTCCTTCTCCTTCTCCTTCTCCTTCTCCTTCTCCTTCTCCTTCTCCTTCTCCTTCTCCTTCTCCTTCTCCTTCTCCTTCTCCTTCTCCTTCTCCTTCTCCTTCTCCTTCTCCTTCTTCTTCTTCTTCTTCTTCTTCTTCTTCTTCTTCTTCTTCTTCTTCTTCTTCTTCTTCTTCTTCTTCTTCTTCTCTTCTCCTTCTCCTTCCTCCTCTTCTTCTTCTTCTTCTTCTTCCTCTTCTTCTTCTTCTTCTTCCTCTTCTTCTTCTTCTTCTTCTTCTTCTTCTTCTTCTTCTTCTTCTTCTTCTTCTTCTTCTTCTCCTTCCTCTTCTTCTTCTTCTTCTTCTTCTCTTCTTCTTCTTCTTCTTCTTCTTCTTCTTCTTCTTCTTCTTCTCCTTCCTCTTCCTTTCCTTCCTCTTCCTCCCTCTTCTTCTTCTTCTTCCTCTTCCTCTTCCTCTTCCTCTTCTTCTTCTCCTTCTCCTTCTCCTTCTCCTTTTCCTTCTCCTTCTCCTTCTCCTTCTCCTTCTCCTTTTCCTTCTCCTCCTCCTCCTCCTTCTTCTTCCTCTTCTTTTTTCCTCTTCTTCTTTCCTCCTTCTTCTTTCCTCCTCCTTCTTCTTTCTCCTCCTCCTCCTCCTCCTTTCTCATTTATTTTACTTAGAAACCTTCCCCAAAACCTGATCATCTTTCCAGTTCTACCTTTGGGAGTCAAAGGCAAGAGGCTCCACAAGCAATAGTTGCTCTCTCCAGCCCATTGGCCCAGAAGAACCATATGGATAACACTGTGCTGCTTTTATCTGGACAGTCTGTCCATAGATATGGTTTTAGATAAATCTAAGATAGGTTGAAGGAGGAAACCCCCTCCCTCCATAAAATCTCTCTTGCTAGAGTAGAGCAAGCTGTGCCATGGAAAAATTGAACTGTGGTTTCCATGAAATGGGGATCACTAGAGTCCCTTTCTCTTCAGGGAGTTTTCAGCCACAAATCAAGGCTGACAGGATGTGATAATCTCAGGATTGACAAGGGTATGTCTCTGATATTTCAGGACTTTTTCAGGGGGTCCATAGAGAACTATTGTTCAGAGACCATCTTGGGAAAGAAGGGGTCAAATCTCAGGCCCTCTCTCCTCCATCCCTATGTGAGAAAGATGGCAAACATCATTTTCATTTCTAGATTGTGGCCATTTTGGCATTTCATTAATTCTGCTTCTCCAGGGATGAGGCACTTGTGGGCAAAGGGAGCTGTGTGAAGGGGGGGATGGCATTGCTGAGATTAGACAAATCTCTGTCACTGTGTGTCCATCTGTCCATCCATCTGTGAATAACCTGTAATTATTAATAATATGAGTGATGTCATCAACACTTTGGCAAGAATACTAAGCCCCTGAGACTGCCCTGGAAGCGGGCAGCATAGGAGAAAATAGAGGAAATCGACATCATGTGTTTGCACTGTAGCCGAGGAGAAATCTGGCTGCGGCATGTCCCTGCCAAACTGCCCTCCACGGAAGGCCAGGAGCATATTGGGTTTTCTCATAAACTTCCAATGAGATCAGATTGGCTCCATCTCAAAGCAACGCCTCGGATATAAAAAACATGGCATGCACACTGCGAGGAAAATGTAATTCCAAGGGCTTCTGATGCCAGGAGAGACACCCAGAAACCTTCAGAAAAGCAGAGGTTTGTGGAAGCCATGAAGGACTTTTGAAAGGCAAAATCACCCTGGGGGTCTGGGTTGGGGAGGAAGGTGTGCAGTGCTGGGGAGGCTGGAAGCTCAGCTCACACACTTACAACTGAATTATTTGGGGTAACAACTCCTCTTTCTGAGCCTAGATTGTGCTTCCATAAGAATAGTTGGTTGGGTAAGGTGACCTCTACAGGTGATCAAGAGTATTATCAAGAGCCCAATCTCTGTGACCATGGCCATGTCACATCCTCTCAAGCTGTAGGGTCCTCATTTGTAAAATGATGGGCGTGGAGGTATCTTCCCAATGCATCCAGTGATCCAATGGTCCTTTTGTTTTTTATGGCTTTAGCTTGTTCAAATGTTGTCTCTGCCAAGAGAAGGCAGTTTGGGGAATGAGGGAAAAGGGGAAATATCCCTGGGTAGGAATCTTAGGGAGATCCTTAGGGAGAGGGAACTGGAACTTCCTGGGCTCCTATTTTGTGGGTCTGCCCGAAATTGTGGAAAATGAGAATGTAAAATGAAGCTATCTCCATGGCTTCCCCTTCCAGGGACTGAGTATTTTCAAACTCTTGCCCTCCTCTTTGACCCTCCAAGGTGGAAATATCTCAGTGGCAGCTGGATCGACATACAGCAGGACTAGAATTCTGTTAGAGCAAAACCCGACAGTGCTCACCATTGTGCTCCGTGTTTTGGCACCAGGAGTAGCTTATGACACACAGGGAGCACTTAATAAATACGTGTTAGGAACTTCGGTGCAAATCCCACCTCAGACACTGACTGGTTTTTAATCCATTAGTCAACAGCCATTTAATATGACGTGCAAACAACTTGGAATATATAAAATAAATACAGACCAAAGGAGACGTCATCTCAGTAGGAAGGTGCCAGTGTGAAGAGGAGAGCTGGAAAAGCCTCTAAGGACGGTTTCCTTAACTTCTCTCTGCCTCTCAAGTCTCCATGACCTCAAAGTCTCTTCCCACTTTTAGCCAAGGATCCTATGACCCCATAGTGAAGGACATCTCATTTCACTTTTAAACAATTCTGATGGTTCTCATATAAACCCTCACTTCACTATCCTCCCACTGCGGAAAGATTCTGATAAAATCCCCCCAAGTTGCCACTGGCAGAAGTGTCACTTGGTCCACTGCTATTTGCATGAGTAGGAGGACAGAGACCTCCTCTCGGGGTGGAATTCTAGACATCCCCAAACCAGCTGGGATGCATGTTTTTGGGCAAAGCTTTTTACTGGCTTCCTCCACAACTCATCATATTCTTGGCTTATATGACTTACTGGCTGGCTGCTATGGGTTGTGTTTGGTCTCTCTCAGGATGTAATGTCACAAATGATGTGGAAGGAAGAGTTCTGGGATTGTTATGAACACTTTGGCTGAAGGTTTCATGCTTGCCCATTTTACAGATTGTTCTTATTTGGAAGGAATAAGTGACCTATCTGAATGAGAATCAGGATGTAAGATAAAGTCATATTTCAGGCTAAGAAAATGAAATTTAATAGACCTAAGTGTAAAATCTTACACTTGAATTAAAAGAAAGAGTCAGCAATAGGAATTAGGAAGGAAGGATATGGCCAGATCATTACAATGTGATTTCAGAGCTTTTGTGGATGAAAATCAAATATAAATGAAGATAGGGGAATGGCCTGTAGCAAAATGAAGGCCATCTTGGCTGCTTGGAGACATAAAGCACTCAGAAATAAGGACAGAATGATCTTACCATGTTGCCTCCTGTTGCAGTGTATCAGGCTTTTTCAATCCAGGGTGTCACATTATAGGAAAAGAAATCAGCACATTGGAGAGTACCCCAATGACCTAGTCCAGTGCCTAGAACATAGTAGGTCTTTAATAAATGTTTTTGTTTGTTTTTTGATTGGTTAGTTCAATTTAGAAAAAGGCAGCGAATCTTGTGAGAAGATTCCAATTGGCTGAAAGAATTGGGGATGTTTTACCTGGAGAAGGGCAGATTTGGGGAGAAGATGATTGTGTTCAAGTCTTTTATGGGGAGAATGGTGAAAATTTTGTCAGGGAAGCAGTTTTTAGCTCTTTCTAAAACTCCTGACTCTCAGAACTCTCCCAAAGTGGAATATTTTAGAGCATTGGGAGATCATGGATTCCCTAAAGTTGGGAGCCTTCAAGTGAAGCTTGGTTGGGAAGTTTCAGAAGTAGGACGTGGGTGAAAATCCCTGACCTCTCACTGAGACTTTGGCCACTTCATGGCATGGAATTTCCTTTCTTTGGGCATCCAATGCATCCTCTATAAATGGAGCAAGTTAGCGCTCTTTCATATTCTCTTCAGCTCCGATTCCATGGGTCCTAGGAACGTCCTCTTTGATGATTTGGTTTCCTACCTGACTTGTGCTTGTTAGCATTTCCAGGCCAACCTGGGTCCCCTCCAGCTCCGGGCCCTCTCACTCTGAGGTTGTCAGGGAGGGAGATTTTTCCATTCCAGACTGTCGAGAATCCGGCTCTCCCAGCACAGAGAAAGCAGTTGATATATGTTGTTGCCTGACTGGGCAGGTATCCCTGAGATGTATGATATCTCCATCCTCCCCCCATTTCTGTGCCATTCCTCTTATGGAAGCTAATGGCCACTCTCCCCTCTGGAAAGACCCCTGGATAGAAGGAATGTGCCCAAGTTATACTTTACTAGGTCACAGAAATCCTTGCAAAACAGTCTCAATGCTCCTTATCAATAAAAAATAGATGCCAGAGATGAATTCCCCCGAGAACGGCAGCTCACCCTGAGGCAGAATTGTGCCTGCATAAGGCTTGTTTTAGATGCAATCCCTCTTTTTTATCTCTTCCTCCTTTTTTTCAGGTGATAATGCATTGGACTCAGATGATCTAGGTGCACACCTGTGCTTGGTGGCTAATTAGCTTTGTGATTCTGGGAAAATCACTTCTCTCTGGGCCTGTTTCCTGCCTTATAAAATAGACATGTTGGGCTGAAATTTTCCAAACTGTGGATCCAGGATCCCCGATAAAAGACCTTGGAGTAAATTGCAAGGGGTCCAAAAATCCTTAAGCGCGCTCTTGAATCTCTTACCTGTCTCGTCTCAATCTTAGTTGGCCAAACCCCAGCTATGGATGACTTTCACAATCCATCTCCTTCCCAAACACTCACATGCTACCAAATGGAATCGGAAGAAATCGTGAAACCGCGCTGACTCAATTCCAAGAGATATTGCTGTTCCCTAATCCCAAAGGGGCTCTCAGTAGCACAAGGCAATGTGATTTGCCCTCCTTCATTGAGTTACTCTCCTTCTTACTGGAACAGCTTTCCATTTCATCTTTCTCTATGTTACCTCCTTCTCCTTTAATATCCCCCACTCATTGGCCCCCAACATTTCCTCCTTCATTCTGTTCTGGGGTGAAAAAAGTTCTCTTTTCTTGTCAAGGTGAATCCATTGTGTCCTTAAGGCCATTCCTCTTGTTTTCTCCACCCTTACTGTGTGACCTATCCAGGTCACTTCACCTTATTTGCCTCAGTTCCTCACCTATAAAAATGAGCTGGAGAAAAATATGGCAAACCACTCCAATATTTTTATCAAGAAAACTCAAATGGGATCATGAAGGATCGGACATCACTGAAAAATGACCAAATTGAACTGATGCTGATGATTCCCAGATCTATTCAATTTTTTCTCTATTCTGAGCCTGATTTTTCTAAAGTAAAGTTCTGACCAAATTACCTATCTGTTCAATAAACATCAGTGGCTCCCTGTCCTCTCCAGGATTTTATTTCCCACTTAGAGCTTGCCTCCTTCCTGCCTTTCCAGTCTTCTTACATTCTACTGCTCTCCACAGGAGCTCTTCACTCTTCAGTTCAGCTCTTCCAGTCAACTTTCTGTGGCTTGTGCATGAAACTCAATTTCCTACCTCCATGCTTTTGCACTGTTCTTCTCATAGTCTGAAGTACCATCCCTACCAAGCTCTAACTCTTGGAATCCGTGTTCCTTAAAGACACATTCAACATACTTCTCCTAAGAGGTTTTTCTGTTTCCCCTCACCCTTACCCCTAACCTTTTTTTCTAAGATTGCCTTCCATCTACTTTGAATTTACCCAGTTAGTTCTGCTTTTTATCTGGTGCTTCTTCCATTAGAATTTAAACCCCATAAGGACAAAGACCCTTTACATTTTTTTTTCTTTGAATTTCTAGGCCTTAGCATTGCATCCAGAACACATAGGAACTGAACAAATATTTGTTGATTGATAGATTATGCTCCCCCTTTCCCCTTATGTTCACACAGTTCTCTTCAACCCTTGTTGACAGGTTCCAATTCAGCAGGTCCCAGGGAGAAAGACAATAGACAATGAATGGTACCTATGGGAAGCCTTTAAAGAAAGATTACAGTTCCAATGGAGTCCTTTAATTTATGGAAAGAACATTGCATTTGGCAGAGTGGGTTTCAAATCCTGCCCCTGATATTTATGACTAGGGAGACTGTGGGCAAATCAGTTGCATTAATTCCTCTAAGCATCAGCTGTGTCCAGCTGCTCACTTCTAGGGCCCTGGAGAAGCCCCCAAAATGCCCAACACAACTCAGAAAGCCCAGATCTCTTTTCTTTGGGAGAGAGTTGGAATCAGGTTAGCAATGCAACGCCTCCCTTCTGTCTCCACTGGAGAGGTAAGAACCTTCCCTCTAGATCAATGCGTTTGTTGAGGAAATTGTGGAAGAAGCCATCTTTGATTCTGCCCTTGCCCTTTTTTTCCTTGTCCTTCTTCCTCGGGCATCCTCAAGACTTACTTGTCAGAGATCAAAGAGGTAGACAGAGCCTGGGAGTCACAAGAGATGGCTTTGATCTTTGATCTTTCCTGGATATGAAAATTTGGCAAGTTGAGGTTACACACTTAGGTCTAGTTTCCCCTTAGATAAAATATGCGTTTCAGGTGGGATGACTTTTCAAGTCCTTTTTCAGCCTGAAATTTCACAAGAAGTCATTGGGGATTGGTTTTCATACCATTAAGTTTCAGGGGAATGGACTAGAAAATCTTTAGGTTTCTTTTCAGTCCTAAAATTCTATGAAAACTCCTCAGTTTCCTCATCTGGAAAATGAGGAGGTTGGTTTTGATGACCTTTCAAGTCCCTTCCAACTCTAGATACATGCTTGTCATTAAGATGACCTTCAAAATTTCTTCTCTGTTTAAAATCTGATGAAAACTCTCGGGGTCTCAGTTTCTCCATTTGTAAGAGGGGGAAATCTAAAGCAGGCCCCAAACTCAACAAGAAGCCTCTGAATCTGAGTTTGTCCATCTGTATGTTGTGGCCTTTAGCTGGGGTGAGATGTGAGCTTCCCTCCTCCTGGGCATATTGAGCTTTTCCTTGTCTTGCCCCCTTCCTTGGTGGGCACACTTGCTCCCCTTCACTTGATGCACCAGAACCCTTGCCACCAGCTGACAGCTTGCTTGTTTAAACTCCTTTTGAGGTACTTCAGTCTGTCACTTGATCTCCATAAAGTTCACTCATTTGCCTCCAGCCAAAGTCTGCTGCGACTTCCAGGACTTTAAAAAATCACCCATCATCCTGCCTCTTGAAGGGAGTAGGGACTTGAGAGGGCGAAGCGGGCATCTGAGCTCTCTTTGGCTGTTGAGCATCCCCAAAGGTAACGTCAAGGCGAAGAGTCTGCACCTGGGACGTTGGGGAAGTCTTGCGGTCGGGGTGGGCACAGACCTGGCTCCTGCCAGCCTTCTGCTCACAGGTGGAGGAGGGCACTGCTAGGCCCATTGCACACTGGGAGATATTCTAATGCATCACAATTACAGGCACACCTGTGCTAAATACCTCTGTGAGCATGGGCCAGCCATGTGGCTCTGCGGGAGCTCCAGCATCCTCCGAATAGCTCGTCTCAGTACCCCGCCAACAAGCCACAGGTGTGCACCGCGGGAGCAGCTGAAACTTGGATTTGAAGACTGTCCTGACAGTTCTGGGTCCAGGATGCATCTGTCTTTGCCAGCATGAGTGCAATGAGGAAGGATTGAGGTGTTTACTCAGGGCTCCAAAGAGACCGGTATCAGCTGAATTTCCTCAGAGCTCCTACACATTATAAAAAGGTTTTCACAAGACCCTCAAAGTATCAGCTTAGAGTCAATCACAGGTCCCTGGAAGAGGCTCCAGAGATGTCTCCTCATTTTACAGAGAGGGAAACTGGGGCCCGAAGAGGGGGATGGAATAAGTCCAAGGAGTGAAGCGAAAGCAACACTGAATTTGGAATCCCCAAACGAGTTCTGAATCTTGCCCCGGCTCTTTGCTATCTATGCGATATTAAGTGAATCACTTTACTCCCTTTGACTTCAGGTTCCTCTTTCAGAAAGGGGGAAAGAATGGCCCTGGATGACCTCTGAGATCTCTTCTAGATTCAAATATATGATTCTGTAACCCAGAATCCAACATAGGGACTTAAAAAGAAAATCCAGTCCCTTTTCAACAGCTGTTAGATTGGGAAGAAATAATTTTCATTTAAATATATCAGACACCCAAGGAGAATGATACTCCAACTGAGAAAGTTCATAGAAGGGACTTCACAATTCAGGGACTTCCTTCTTCAGGGACTATACAGTTTGAGTCACTTGTTTTTACAAATGAGGAAACTGAGACCCACAGGTAACATATCCAAACCACTGAAAAATCTCTCTTCCAAACTTCAGTCCTACAAATCCCCCTGCCTAAGGCTATTTCATAGTTGGATGTTTTGTCAGCCCCCTGAAGCTCAACATGTCCAAATTAAATTCATTACTCCCTCTCTCAAGGTCTAGTTTCTGACTAATTATTATTATTTATCATTATCAAAAGCACCACTATTCTTCTAGCCACCCAAGCCCTTAAGACATGGCTTATCTTAGACTCATCCCTATCCAGTATCCAATCCATCACCAAAACTGTAGAGGGCTGAAACTCTGAAAAAGGTGTGCTTGAATCAGACAATGAACACTTAAGGCTAATTACCTATTCGATGTGAAATATTGACTCTATTAGCATATATTTGGATAAATGGCTCTTCTCACTGGTGCTTACTGAATGTTTGGTGTTAAGATAATCATAGACATGGATTTGAGGATAGGGTGAGAGAGGGATGAGAGAGTCACTTTGAGGCAGGATGAGGAGGAGAGAAGTTGGTGACTTGGGACTGAAGACTCCAGGTTACGCCATTGGCAACTGGCAAGCAGTTTGTCTGTCTCCCTCACTTCTCCCCCTAAAGAGCAAGGACTTTATCCTAATTTGGATGGACCCCGAGGCCCTCCAAGGAACTAGCCTGTACTTCACACAAAACTTGGTTTGTTTTTTTCCAGTTCTGTAACATCCCCATATCCATTCAGCACCGTAAGTCAAACCCTTATCACCTTTTGCATAGATTATTCAACAACCTTCTCACAGTCTCTCCCTACTTCAGTCCATTCTCCAAATTGTCCTAAAGTGGTCTGACCACAGCAATCTACTAATTAATAAACACATCCTTCATTTTCAAAGAGGACCAATAACGTCATTGTATAATGTGTACATAAACATACATGCAGATATATGGCTTTATATGTGTGTGTATATTTTATTTTATAGCTTATATGCCTTCCCTCAGTAGATGATAATCTCTCTGAAGGTACGGCTTCTTCATTTGTGCTACTCTATCTCTGGTGGCTTGCATACAGTAGATACAAAACAAAACAAATACTGACTTTTGATCACTGATTAGTTTTTTTTTTTTTTTGCTCAGACAGTTTCTTCAGGGCCATCTGGGTGAACTGGGAGTGCTCAGTTTTAGGCCTAATTTGTAGAAGCCCTATGCTGTGTCTTGACTAGAACTGACCAAAGCTTTAGATACATGTATGTATGTATGTGAATACATATAGTATATAAAGCACTGTGCTGACATTAAGATGCCAGGCAAATGTGATTCCTTATTATTGTTATTGTCTCATTGCTGTCATTCATTTTATTCTTCTCTTTTTGATGAAATATCAATAGAAAAAAAAGCTGGGGACAAGATGGGATTCTGCTGTTCATTGAACTCTTTGCATAGGTAGAAATAATGGATGCCTTTTGTAAATGAATAACAGGATTGGGGCAGAAGTTCATCTTCTGCAGGTTCTGAGAAAATATGCTGAGGACAGCTCCACGACTGGGACAAGACCACACACTTCATCTTGTTCTCACATTATTTCTTTCTTTCTTTTTTTTTTCAACAAAATTATTTATCTCTTTTTTCTTTCAACATTGCCTAAACTTTCCCTTTTCTGTTGTTCTTACCTTCCCAGCAAGTTATCCTAACTTATAAAGAAAATTTTCTGAAAGAAAAAAGTAAAAATCTGAAAATCTATGCAATGTTTGTTTCTCCATCTATGGACTTCTGATTTCTACAAAGGGGTCTTATAGCTATTTTTTTTGTGACTATGAATGCTTATTTTTTGATAATTTTGAAACATTTATTTTCTAGTAGTTTCTAGTTTTCTAGTAGTTTTATTGTTGTCCTTTCAATTTATATTGTTGTCATAATTGGGTACAGTGTCTCTTACCTCTACTTACTTCACTTTGTACCACTTTGTGTAAATCTCAAATGATTTGATTTCTTCTATTGGTCTTTGCATTTTGAAAGATTTTTGTTCCCTGTAATTTGAAATTATAAATAAAGATTTCTTTATTTTAAAGCTTTTTTAGACTTTCTATAAAAGAAGGTGGTGTGTAAGAGATGCACCTTGAAGGAAAACAGACAGAAGTAACCAAGGACTGCATAGAAGGAATGGGAGCTCACCCCAACACAAGGTGTAGACTTAGAGATAGAATGTTGTGAGTGAGGAAAAGAGAGACGACCATTTTGGTTCGCAAGGCACTATGTGCAAAGACAAATGATTGCCATTAAGGCTGAAAAGGCAGATTTGGGCTAGATTGTGAAAGTTTTTAAAAGTTAAAAAAGCAGTTTATTTTTTATCCCATAGGAAACCAGTAGAGTCATTTAAGTAGGGGAGTCACAAATTTGAAAATGATTTTAGCAGCTACATGAAAAATGTACCACAGAAAGCTAAAAGCTGAGGCATAGAAATAAACTAAGAGCCTGTTGGAATGAAAAAAGAGTGATGTGATGAATTAGGATGACAGCAAAGTGATTGGACAGAAAGGGTTACTGCAGCAGGTATTTAAAGGAACTAAATGTCAACATTTGACAATTTACTGGGTACATGAGGCAAGGGAGAATGAAAAACCCAATATAATACTGAGATTATGAATTATAAACAATGGAAAGACACAAATGTTTTCAAAAGCAATAGGGAAACTTGGAAGAGGAGGGAGGTTTAGGGGGAAAGATCTTGAGTTCACTTCTGGATTTGTTAAAGATGTTTCCTGGATGTCCAAATAAAAATTCAATAATCACTTGGTGATCCAGGATTGAAGCTTAAATGAAAGACTGAGTCATATGTAGATGTGGAAATCATCCATCAGAGATGTAATAGTTAAACCTATGGGATCCAATGAGGTTGTCAAAAGAGAATATAGAGGAAGAGAAGTATAGAGAAGAGAAGAGAGCCTATAGTTTGGAGTTTTGATGCGAATGATACGGTTAGTGAACTAGCAAAGGAGAATGATAAGGAAATGTTAGTCAGGAAGGAGGATAACTAAGAGATAATGGTGTCACAAAAAACCCACTGAAGGGAAGGCAGCCAGAAGAAGAGAGGAGTCCTCAGTGTCAGATGTATTTTTTTTAATACAATTAAGAAGGTTCTTACTTCCTAACAAAACTTTCTGGACATCAAGGAATCTAACCCAGTATTACTAAGAAGATCTGTAAGATGTTGATGAGTCACATGAAATAATTAACATTTCTAAATCGTCAGAGAGTGGTGGTGGTCAGTAGTCCCACATGGATGTGCTAGCCCACTGTCTTTAAAATAACTAACCATATTGTTTCCACCCTTGTGATTTTGTCATTTATGTAATCAGTCATACTCTATTCCCTACCTACCCAACTCTATACTTTCCTAAATTATATTAAGGCTGGTGAGCCCAGGAATAGATAGGGAGTATTAAGTGTCTGAGGTTAAATTTGAACTCAGGTCTTTTCTGACTGCAGGACTGGTGTTCTAGCCACTGTGCCATGTAGCTGCCCCTCAGAAAAGCTATTGATCTGACATATTGGTTACTGCTATCCTAAATGGATCATGCTCAGACCATTGTCTTTTAGTTTGTCTTAATTTTCAAATATAATATTATTGGTAACTTTGGATAGAACAATTTCTTTGAATAATAAGAGAAAAATGAAATCTGGAGGATTGAGGAATTAGAGGAAACAGTGGCAATGTTAAGTGTAGATAATATTTCAAAGAGTTTGGCTGACAGACAGGAGAGACAGAGGACAATAGTTTGAGGGGATAGCAAGGTCTAATGAAAGTTGCTTAAGAATGAGGAAGACAGACATGTTTGAAGGTAGTAGGGAGAGAGATAGCAGGGAGACATTGGAAATTTGAGAAATTGGTGATAATGAAGGCAAGTTACTGGTGACTAAATATGGTGATATTCATTGTTAAAAAGGTTATTCTTAAGTGGTTTTGGATTGATATCATATACAGTCAATTATGGGCAGCTGATTTGTGTTAATACTTTTGTCCTGCATGTAGTTTATTTGCTGAATTCTAAAGAGTAGTTTGGGGTCTGTATTTGTAGTGTGATGACTTGTATTAAGTTATGAAAAGCAGCTTCTGGAACATTTATTTTAGCTATTGAATTATCTTTCGGTATATAATAAAATTTTGCAACCTCTCCTGATGTGCCCCATAGCTTCTGCCATTTTCTTTCATTATCTGCATTGATTAATAATTTTAGAATGCATAAAAATAACCATGCCTAAGAATGGCTAATCTTTTCCTATTGCTTGAGGGAAGTGATGTTTTAATGTTCTCAAAGTAATTCTGTAATTTTTTAAAACAGAGTTATCATGTGCTCTGATGTTTTCTTAATTATCTTCTTCATATTTTTGGATCAGAATTATTAATTTTTTTATAGATTGATTAGGATGATGAGTCATGTGTTTCATTAATATTATGTCAGGTTTTGCTAAGATACTTTTCAGATCTGTCATCTTCCATTTTCTGATCCCAAAGTCGACATTAAAACTGGTACTTACCAACCGTAGATTGCTTTAAATGGGTCCTTCTCCTAAGCTTCGATTTTAGGGCACCAATTAGTTGTTTAAATATTCTGACATAGCTTTCTCCTTGATAGTTTTATGCCTGGAGAAGGCCAAATTATCTTTAAGTGCTGCCTTTCTTTGTTCACTGGTTTAATTTGATCTCTTGATTCAACTTGAAGACTTAAGTCTCAATTTTTCTTGGTGTACATCAATGTATATACATTTATCAAATGTAAATGATGTTTTGTTCTCATTGGAGAAAAATACCACCAGATGAAACTGGTTAGTGTGTTTTCCACTAGAGCCTATTTATTCACTAGAGTCAGTAACTTGATCTTGTTCATCTGAATTAGTCAACAGTCATTTAGGGAGCACTCCTCTGCTAGGGGCTGGGTATACAAGACAAAAAGGTAAATGCTTCCTGTTCTCCAAGAGCTTATATTGGGGAAGATAAGCACACATATATAAGTAATACAAAGTAAATACAAAACAATTTTTGTACAGAGGGTATCAGGAGATTGTAGGATCTGAAAAGGTTTCATACCCCAAACGGCACCTGATCTGAGTTTTAAAGAAAACCAGAAATTTTTAAGAGCTGAGGTGAGGAAGAACTATATTCCAGGCATATGAATAGGGCATCCAGTCAATGCACTTAAGTATAAGTACATGAGTCTAGTGGTCATATTCTGAAAGCACAGATAATTGATTAATCAAGCAGGCACTAAGAAACTATTAAAATGCTTGTATTAAGTCAGCCAATTGACAAGCATTTATCAAGTGTCTACTATATGCTTGCCACTGAGTTAAAATTGGGGATATAGCGAAAGCAAGAGAAAATTGATCATACAATAGAGCCTACTTCCCTTTGCCATGTGTCTTTTCATTGTCCTTTGGGTCACTCACTATTTTGATTATTTTGAGAGCTTTTGGTTCCTTGATTAGCAACTATATAGCGTCACCAAGAGAAACGTTCTAAAATAAGAATGTTGGTAGTAGGGTTTGAAACCATTGTGCAGTTTCCCAAAGATGATTTTGCCTACTCGCCTTCTATTCTATGCTTGGGAAATGTTATTGACCATCTGTATTATCTATCCAGGATAGAAGGAATTTTTTATCCTTGAATGATCTGGTTTTTAAATTTATTTTATTTTTATTTAAAATATTGAGTTCCAGATTTTGTTCTTCTTTCCCTTCCCCTTTCCCTGGTATGGCAAGCAATCGGAAATAGTTAATACATGTTCAATTATATAAAACATTTTCATATTAGTAAGTTTGTATAAGAAGACTTGACTAAAAGAAAAAAAAGAAAGTCAAAAATAGCATGTTTTGGTTTATTTTCAATCAATATTAGTTTTTCCCCTCTGCAGGCTGATAGTATGCTTCTTTAATAGTCTTTTGTGATTGTCTCGGCCTAACAATACCAAGAAAATACATGTCATAGTGTATGATTCTTGTAATATATTGTATAATCTCTTTGCTAGTATTTTATTTAAAAAATTTGCATCAATATTCATTAGGGAAATTGATCAATAATTTTCTTTCTCTACTTTGGCTCTTCCCAACTTGGATATCAGCACTATATTTGTATTGTAAAAGGAATTTTGTAGAATTTTTTCTTCACCTATTCCCCCCTCCCCCAATACTTTACATAATATTGGGATCAATTGTTCTTTAAATCTTTGGTAGAATTTGGTTGTGAATCCAAATGTGCCCTCAAATGATCTGAGTTGATATAAACTATTTTTTTCACATTTTTATTTAAAGTTTAGTGTTCCAAATTTATCCTTCCCTCCCTTTCCTCTTCCCTGAGATGGTGAGCAATCAGATATAGTTTATACACATGAAATTATATAAAATATTTCCATATTAGTAATTTTGTATAAGAAAATGAATAAAAGAAAAAAATAAAAAAAAAGTGAAAAATAGCCTATTTTGGTCTGTATTCAATTAACATCAGGTTTTTTCTTAGGATTTTTTTCTTTGGGAGTTTATTGATGAGTTGTTCAATCTTTTTTCCCCCTAAGATTGGGTTATTTAAATATTTTATTTATTCTCTTAATCTGGATGGTTTATATTTTTGTAGATATTCATTCGTTTCATTTAGATTGCCAAATTTATTGTCAAATATTAGTGCAAAATAGTTGCTAACAATTGTCTTAATTTTCTCTTCATTGGTGATGAATTCACCCCTTTCATTTTTGATATCAGCAATTTGGTTTTCTTCTTTTCTTTTTTTTTAAATCAAAGTAACCAATGATTTATCTGTTTTATTTTTTTTTTTATAAAGCCTGGTTTTAGTTTAATTTATTAATTCAATATTTTTCTTACATTCAACTTGATTAATTTCTCCTCTGATTTTCAGACTTTCCAATTTGGTATCTAAATGGGGATTTTAAATTTTTCTTATTTTTTAATTGTATGCCTTAATTCATTGATCTGCTTTTTCTCTGTTTTATTAATGTAAACAACTAGAGATATGAATTTTTCCCTAAAAGTTTCCCTTTGGTTGCATTCAGTAAATTTTTTTATGTTGTCTCATTGTCATTCTCTTGGGTGATATTATGGATTGTTTCTATGATTTATTGTTTTTTCCACTCATTCTATTTTATCCCTTCTGAGGCAATTGGGGTTAAGTGACTAGCATAGGATCTCATAATTAGTAAGTATTAAGTGTCTAAGGTTGAATTTGAACTTAGATTCTCTTGACTCCTGGGCTGGTGTTCTATCCACTGTGCCATCTAGCTGCCCCAACTCATCCATTCTTTAGAACCAGCTTATTTAATATTTTTATATCTTAAATTTTCTATTGAGTTCAGCTTTGGTAGAGGCAAAATCATGATAATCTCTTGGTTCATTGAAAGTCCATTTTTTTCCATTCAATATTATGGTGATGATATTTTGGTTGCAGGTCTAGTTATTTAAATTGTTGATATGTATTATTCTAGGACAAGCAGTCTTTTATTATAGCTGCTGATAAATCCTGTATAATTTTAATTGTAGCCCCAACAGAGTTAAATTGGTTGTTCCTTGCAGAATTTTCTCTTTAATTTGGGGTTTTGAAATTTAGTAATAATATTCCTATGTGTTTTCTTAGAATTTCTTTCTTTGAGGTGGTGATTCCTATTTTTCACTCATGTTCTCCCACTCCAGGATGATTATCTTTGATTATTTCTTGTATTATTATGTTGAGGTTCTTTTTTGCTTATAGCTTTCAGGTAGTTCAATTGTTCTAATGTTTTCTCTTCTTCATCTGTTCTTATAAGATGCTTCACATTCTCTTCTATTTTTTCATTCTTTATATTTTGCTTTATTATTTGTTGATCTCTTATAGCTTCACTGACTTCCTCTTGTCAATTTATCATTTTCAAGAAATTATTTTCTTCTTTAAGATTCTATATCTCCTTTTCCAGTTGATTAACATATTTTCCTTGTAAGCTTCTTGTTTTTTTGGATGGTGGTTCTTATTTTTTTAGTTTTATTCAATTTCTTTCATTTGATTTTTAAAATATTTCTGAGTTCTTTCTAGGTAGGTGGCCATTTAACCTTATTCTTTAGAGTAGAAGAGGCTTTTTTTTTTACTTCAGCATCCTCCTCTGAAGATGAAACCCCCAATCTTCCCTATTCCCATATTGGTTTTTTTTTTGCTTATATTCTTTCTTGCTTGCCTTTTCAAAAAAAATGAGAACTATTAGCACAAGTACGATCCCCTTTCCACCTTTGGTTTCTTTTGCATTTTTTCATAATAAAATCAAATTATACCAATACTCTCTAAGTATATCCATAACAGAAATATAGCTCTCAAGAGTTCTTTCCTTTTTACCTTTTTATGTTTCTCTTGAGTTCTGTGTTTGGAGATAAAAATTTTTGTTTAATTCTGGTCTTTTCATTAGAAATGGGTGAAATTCACCTATATCATTGACTGCCTATGAAAGATAGTGCTCATTTTATCTGGATATTTATTCTTGACTGTAATCCAAGATCCTTTGCCTTTCAGAATATCATATTCCAGGCCCTTTGATGCTTTAAGATAGAAGCTTCTAGGTCTTGGGTAATCCTAATTATGGCTCCTTGGTATTTAAATTATTTCTTTCTGGCTATTTGCAATATCTTTTCCTTGGTATGATAGTTCTGAAATTTAGCCACAATATTCCTTGGGGATTTAATTTTGGGATCTCTTTCAGGAGGTGATCTGTGAATTCTTTCAATGGCTATTTTATCTTCTGATTCTAAAATATCAAGGCAATTTTCCTTTATGATTTCCTGTAAGATAATGTCTAGGTTTTTTTTTCATCATGACTTTCAGGAAGCCCGATAATCTTTAGAGTGTCTCTCCTAGATCTATTTTCTAGGTCAGTTTTTTCCCCTAGGAAATATTTCATATTTTCTTCTATTTGTTCATTTGTCTTTGTTTTTGTTTGACTGATTCTTGAAGTCTTATTGAGTCATTCACTTCCAATTGTTCATTTCTAATTTTTAGTGTATCATTTTCTTCAGTTACCTTTTTACCTCCTTTTGTAACTGGCCAATTGAATTATTTTGTTCATTGCATTTTTTCCCATTTTACAAGTTTTGTTTTTTAGTGAATTGGTGTCTTTTTCATATCTCTTTTGTAGGGCATTATGTGCGTTTTCCATTCCTTCTTGAGATTTAATAATCTCATTTCCTTTCCCTATTTTTCTTCTAACTCTCTTTTAAGATTTTATTCAGTCTTTCAAGAAAGCTTTATGAAATGGGGACCAGCTCATATCTCCCTTTGGGGCTTCATCTGGAGTTTTTTTTACCTTTAGAAACCTCAGGATTTGAGATCTATTCTTCTCTCTCTCCATAAAAGCTATCTATGGTAGAGTTCTTTTTGGTTTTTCACTCATTTAAGGCTTGAGGTCTGCTCAATGCAATGGAGAGACAGCTGCTTTAATTTGCCCTAAGGCAGTTCTGCTGATTGACTTCCGGTGCTGGGTAATTATGGCTAGGTCTTCCCGGGCTCAGTGGTTTACAATTTACCTTTTGTAGCAAAAATGCCAAACCACCTGCTTGCAACCAGGACAGCATAGCCTAAAAGGCTAACAGAAAATTCCCGGTGCATGGAAGCTGAAACACTCTGACTCTCCTCTCCTACTCTTTGTCCCAGGCTCCCTGTGCTGTCGTCTGAGCTCAGCAGACTGTTCCCCTGCCAGAATGAAACAGACCTGTTCTGAAGTTCTTTCAAGGTATCTTCTTCTGGGAATGTTGTATTCCTGATATTTGTGGGTTCTGTGACTCCAAAACCAGTTTAGAGGCTTAATTTGCTGTTGATTTGAGAGAAGGTCAGAGGAGGTCATGGAAAATCATGTCTGTTCTCCACCCTCTAATTGTGGGCTGGGGAGATAGTACCTTAGGCTTCATTTCAGCTCTCCCCTCTGATCTGGAACCCCAAATCAAACACTTTGTCCTCCTACAAGAGTCTGTAGTCAGCAGTGACCCTGCCCCACTGCTTCTGCCTTCCCTAGGCATGCTGGTTCATTCTAGCCAGGACAGTTGAGTCTGGCTTTCCTAAATAGTCAAGGTTCCCTTAATTTTTCTAGACTCAGACCTCAGACTCCCCTCATTGTCCAGAAGGTGAAAGTTCATTTTTGTGTAGGTACTGCTGAAAAATGATATATTCCTTTCTCTTCCCTTTCAACTTTCTCTAGAGATTTATCATATCTAATTTTTCCAGAATTTTATTTATATCCTTAACTTTTTTCTTGAAAGGAGAAAGTTGAGGTCCTCCTACTATAGTTTTTCTCCTATTCCCTCCTGAAATTCTTTCAACTTCTTCAAATATTTAGATACTAAGCCATTTGGTACATATATGTTTAATATTTTATAACTTCATTGTCTATGGTCAAAATTTTTAAATGACCCCTTATGGGGCTTCATAACTAAATGGATCATGTGGGGATCTTGGAATTATGATTTATTATCAGTAAATGTTTGATTTGTGTACCTATTCCTGGAGTCACATACAAATTTCTCAGGTAAAATGGGGTTGGGAGTAGAAAAAAGTTTAAGAAGCTCTTGTTTATGGTAACTTTTAGCAAAATATAATTTCCCTCTTTGTCTTTTTAAATTTTCTATTTTTGCCTTTGATTTATCTGAGATCATGATTGCTACTTGTTTCTTTGCTTTAGTTGAAGCATAATAGATTGTGTCCCAGCCCTTTCCCTTTGCTTATATGTATCTCTCTGCTTTATGTGAGTGTTTTGTAAACAACATTATTGTGGGATTCTAGTTTTTAATCACTTCTGCTATCTGCTTCTGTTTTATGAATGAGTTAATCCCTTTCACATTTATAGTTATGATAACCAACTGTATATGTCCCTCCTTATTGTATATTTTGCCTTTTTATTCCCCTTACATTCTACTCTTTACTTCTCACAAGTTTTTTCTTATGATCCCCACCTTCCCTAATATATACTCTACTTTGTTAGTTACACTCCTTTTTATTATCCCCATTTCTTTATTTTTATATAGGATAAGATGGATTTCTATGTTTGTGTATGTATGTTATCCCCTCTTTCAGCTAATTTTGATGTAAGGTTTAAGCTTCACCTTCCAATTCTTCCTCTCCCACAATTTTTTTTAAATACTTCTTTTGTATGGGATAATTTACCCCATTTAATCTTGCCCCTCCGTCTTATGCTTCCATGTTCTTTCATACCCCTTAATTTTGTGTTTTGGGTTATCATTTTATTAGATTCATCAGATATCCACAACTTCTGTCTATATAAACTCCTTCCAATTGCTCTTATAGTAATAAAGCTACTAAGAAATACAACTATTATCTTGCCATATACAATTATAAACAGTTTAGCATTATTGAATTTTTTTATATTTTCTCATTCTTTCATTTCTACCTTTTTAATGTTTCCCTGGAGTCTTGTTATTTGGATATCAAAATTTTTTATTCAGCTCTGGTCTTTTAATTAGAAATGTTTGAAAGTCCTCTATTTTGTTAAATATTCATTTCCATCTGAAATATTATATTCATTTTTGCTAGGTAGGTGATTTTTGATTGTAATCCTTACTCCTTTGCTTTCTAGTATATAATATTCCAAGACCTCCGGTTCTTTAATGTGGAAGTTGCCAAATCCTGTGTAATTGTGACAGTAGCTCCAGGATATTTGAATGGTTTCTTTTTGACTGTTTGAATACTTTCTCCTTGATTTATGAGTTCTGGAATTTGGCTGTGATGTTCTTGGGAGCGTTCGTTTTGGGAATTTTTCAGATGGTGATAGATTTTTTCAATTTCTATTTTGCTTTCTGTTTCTAATGTATCAGAGCAGTTTTCTTTGATAATTTCTTAAATCATGTTCAGGCTTTTAAAAAATTTAAATCATGGCTTTCAGGTAATCCAAAATTCTTATATTATCTCTTCTGGATTTATTATCTAGGTCAATTGTTTGTCCAGTGAATAATTTCACATTTTCTTCTATTTTTATTTAAAAATTTTTTTTTTTGTATTTGATGTCTCATAGAATCATTCTTTCCTACTTGTTCAATTCTATTTTTTAGGGAATTATTTTTCTCAGTAAACTTTCTCCATGCCATTATTTTTTCATGATTCTCTTGCATTACTCATTTCTTTCCCCATTTTTCTTCTACTTCTCTAGCTTAATTTTTAAAAATCTTTTTTTACCTCTCCCAGAAATTCTTTTTAGTCCTGAAACCAAATTACACTTTTCTTTGAGATTTCACATGTAGTCATTTTGACACTATTGTCCTCTTCTAAGTTTATGCATACTTGATCCTCCCTATCACCATAGTGACTTTCCATAGTCAAGCTCTTTTTTGTTATTGTTATTTTTGTCTGCTTATATTTCTGCCTTTTTTGAGGAGTGATTTGGTGGCTTTATGTGAGACTGGACTCTGGCCTTGCTCTGTTCTAGATTTTTTATTCTGGAGGTCTGGGTCTTACTATTGGCTTCCAATGGGCTTCAGAACTTGGCTACTTACTTCCTCTGGCTTCCTTTCTGGCTTATATGAGTGGGTGAGACCTTCCTGTTGACCTCTTCTGCAGATGGGGTTTCGCTGCTGGCCAGCTCCAGGGATGGGGCCCTGCTGCAGGGTTGCTATGGAAACAGGACCTCTGCTAGCAGGTCCTGGAGGAGTAATTTTGTCCCTGATCTGCCCAAAGGATGGGGCCCTCCTGCTGGGTTGCTATGGAAACAAGGTCTCTCCCCTGGTAAGCCCTAGGGCCAGGGTCTCGTCATGGGCCAGTCCTGGTCAGCAATGGGGCCGAGGCCTTACAGGAGCTGGGGCTGCTGGGCTGGGGCTTTGCTGTGCTCTGCATACTGTTCATTTGCCAAGGGAGCTGCTGGCTTTCAGGAGGGCAAGGAGCTTGGAGCCTTGCTGTAGGCTTCCTGCTGGGGGGCGGGGGGACTTGCTGCTGCTTTTGGACCTTACTCTCGTCTCTTTCCCTTCCTGCAGTGCTTGTAAACTGCTTCCTTGCTGGGAAGACATTTCTTAATTCTAAGATGGTTTTCTAGTTGTTTGGAGGGAATTTGGGAGGGCTTCAGAGGGCTCCTTCCTGATGCTTCTGTCCTTGGTACTAGAAGTTGTGAATTATTTTTAAAAAACAAAAATGTATTTACTGATGTATTATATCAATCAGTTACCACTCCAGCTGAAATTCACAATCAAGGAATATTGCTCAGATTCATGCATTTCTTCCTCACAAATAATCCTCTGAGAAGATGGGGTAGGGCTTACATTCTGTCTTATGACTAACAAGGAAACTAGAAAACTCTAGTGATTCATTCAGAATCACCTAGAGAACGAATGGCAGAGCTGGCATTGAAAGGCCAGTCTCCCCATCGCCAGGCTGGTGCTCTTTCCCTTCCAGAAAGCTGAGAAAGTGCAAGACATAAAGGGCCAGTGGTTGTGAAGCTTGTGGGCAAAGGTGTTTGCAACAGAGCACAGCAGCCAAAGGCATCCTTGCTGGAGTGCAGGGGCCGAGGGTTTGCAATAGAGCACAGCAGCCAAAGGAGTCATTGCGGCGTGCAGGGGCCGTTGGGAAGGGTGCTGGAGAAGCTCCCTGCCTTGCAGCCAGCCGCTCCTGAGACACAAGCGCTTTGCACATTGTGTAGCTGAATCACTTTTGCAAACTCTGGCTCCAGCAAAGACAGAAATCTATCAAACATCGTACAGATTAACTTATCACCTAGTTAAATGGGCTGTCAGGGTGGGATGCCTGTGCTTGGCAGGGTGAATTCAAATGCATGTAAATTTCCCTGGTGGCTGACTAGGGAGTGTGGTGGAGCTGTCAAAGGATGACATGTGAAAATACATTAACATTGTTTAAAATATATTTGAAGGGGGATAGCTCATATTTTGATAACACATTCACAGACAAATGGTTTGTGGGAGATCTGGAATTCTGACCTCATCCTTTATTTCAGGGGAATCTTTGGAGGAGTCTCCCTCCTTCTCTGGAGGTTTTGGAGAAGTTGGGAAACAATTAACAGCCACCTACCACCACCACCTACCACCAGGGGGGCGAGCCTGGGAGTGTCCCCCGTGCCTCTCTTGTATGGAGTCGCTGTTCCGATAGCCTTGCTTGTCAGTTTCACTTGATCTTACAAAAAGTGATTAAAAACTTCAAAAGAAGCAATTACACACTCCATTGTGTTATAAACCTGTGCCTCATAAAAAGAAATAAATAAGAAAACACAATCGTCTCGGTTCTCAACCTAATTGGACTCTCTGTTTTTAATCTTGACTATTTATTTGGAAGCTAAATTTCCTCGCTTAATGAGAATTTTTTCCCTTTCCACATTGAGAAAAAATAGAATAGCTGAAAGCAGAATTATATTGGTTTAACTGAGTGGGAACATGTGGGTTTTACAGAGTAAGTTGGCTTTGGGATTTTTGAGGTTTTATGGTCATCTCTCCACCATACATTCACATGATGGTTTCCATCCATTTTTCTTATGTGATAAAGTTTATACTAAGGCTCTTTGTTTTCCTGGCTCATTGGGTTTTCTATCTCTCCTTCTGTGGAGACATGTGGGTTAGATGATAGCAGAATTAGGCAGGTTTAGAATTGGTTGAATAGCCGGATCCAAAGAGTAGTCATTAATGATTCCATGTCAACCTGGTAGAAGGTCTCCAGAGGAGTGGCTCGGGGCTTTGTGCTAGTCCTTTGTTTTTTGACAGGTTTATTGATGACTTGTCTGAATGCATAATTGGCATGTTTATCAAATTTCCAGATGATACAAAGCTGAGAGAGCAAGCTAACTCTGGCATATAGGGATCTCTCCTTGATAGGTTGGAATACTGGCCTGAATTCGTAGTAAGAACTTTGATAGAAAGAAAAAAAGTGAAAAAAAATTAACTTCCCATGTCCAAGATGGGGGAGCCATTACCAGAAAGCCATGCTTCAAGATAAACAAAAATTCTGAGGGCTTTACAGAATGTGACACCAACATGCATTTATCAATAGCTATGCCATTTGAAAAGTCAATGAGATTATTGGCTAGATTAGGAAAGGTACCAGGTAAGAGACCTGATCCACTTGTCCTGATCAGAACATATATAAAGTATTGTGTGTGCAGTTTTGGAGGTTACATCTTACAAAAGACTTCTATAAAGCAGAAATCAATAAAAAGATGCCATGATGAGGAGAGGGAATCCTATTCGTGTTTTAAACATTGACTGGGAGAAATGGAAATTTAGCTTGGAGAAGAGGAAACTAAATTTATATTCTTCTTTCTGAAGAATTTTTAGTGGAAGACAGATTAGACTTTTCCTGCTTAGCTCCAGAGAGTAGAATGAAGAGAAATGAATCAAAATTTGTCTCTCTCTCTCTTTTTCTCTTTGCCTCCCTCTCTCTCTTTGCCTTTTCCTTCTCCTTCTGCCTTTCTTCCAGGTTACAACTTATCATAGAACCCTAAGTAAGATCATAGAAGGAGAATAGGAAAGAAATTCAGAAATCCTTTCTTCCAGCTTCCTCTTTTTCCAGAGGAGTAAATCCTTCTCATTCTGCATGGCTACTTTCCATGACATCCTAAGTATGTCCCAGATGCAGGACAGCCCTTAGTTTCTATCCTTTATCATCTTTTTATCATCCTTCACCCTGGCTAAAGAACTGACATTTCTTCTCTTCCCATTCTCCATTTCCTGCTTTGTATCATCATAAGCTGCAGCATCATAAGTGTGTTTTATTCTCTCACCTTTCAATAAAGAGTAAAACACATTTATTTTTCTCCTTAAATATTTGCCCATTCATTTCTTTATAACTCAAATAAAAACAAATTCAGTTCCAACATTTGTATTCCTAGATATTTAGGATACAAACCATGGATAATAATAACATATACATAAGCCAAAGGGACGCCCCTTAGAATATGTTGACCTCTGGTTTTTCATCCCTAGGGACAGGAGACCTGCATGATGGAGAGCACAGCAAGCCTCCAGTGGATGTTTCTTGGGTTTGATATTTCTATTATTGTGAGTGTTGCTTTGTGTTTGTCTTCTGGACAGTGTCTGCTTCATTTTTCTGTAGGGACTTCACCTCTCCTATCCTTTGAGGAGTCTGCTCTTTTTGGAGAATGGTCTCTGTCTGACTGCAGACCACAGCCAAACTATACTTTCAGATCAGGAATTATTTTATTCATGAACCTTAAGTTTTTCCTAGAGGATCCATCCAAGGCCCTGGGCTTTGGGACAAAATAGTCCTTTAATGTAAGGCTGGATATCTCATTTCTGCTTTGATTCTCCAACAGATATCTATTCGATGATTGAAATACTGAGACACATGGACTAGATGGTTTCTGAGATTCTTTCCAACTCTGAATCCTTGAATCTTGAGTTATGATTTTTGCTCTGCTTACTCCTCTATTCAAGATGGATGACTTTGAGAATTTGGGAAAATGAAGGAAATATCTTGTAATTATTCTCTTGTTTGTGCTTCTAGCACATTTTAAACTTCTTCAATGTGTTGATTTTATTATACAAATTAAAGCAAGAGGAAGGGGGCCTTGGAGATTCAAATTTAATTAATTTATAAGTGAAACTGTATCTGATAAATAAGCAAGCTATGTAACCCATTCTTTGGCACAAAATTAGTTAGAAAAATTCAAATTCTTTTGACTGAAAAATATTTTAAATATATCTAAACTTAAGCATTTAGATGGATCTGTGATTTTGCACATGTAGGCTTCCTCTCCAAAAGTATAGATATAATCCAACGAGGCCTTCTCATTCTGTGGAATTAGTTTTCTTCTTATAAATCCTCACCCAAGAGTTCACCCAACCAACTGGGAACCTTCTCTAGAACTTTTGAATTTTGGGAGAAGGATCCCCGTGCTCTGCTTTTACTTTCTTTTACTTCTATTACATGCCTTGTTCATCATCCTTTCCCTTCCCATTGTACATCTCTCTAAGGATATCTATTGTTTTTCATTGATAACAGTCTATTTCTGACCACTTTTGCTCTGCTACTCACCTGACCCATGACTTCTATCCTCTAGAGACAGAGTTTCTGGGAGTGAGTCATCAAAAGACTGCTACTATTAAGGAGTTGGGTATTTTTTTCAGAAGAAAGGTTTGACTCATTCGAAGTGCTGCATTCTTTCTCCATAAGCCATTTAGCCCTCTCTATTCTTCTCATTCCACATCCAGTTCAGTAACTATATTTAGCATTTGTCCAAGATTTAGGTATCAAAAGACCAGCTTTACCAGTTGCTTATTGAATTGTATTTCCTAATGTAGAAATAGTTCATCATCCATTCGTTTTCTCTTGTTTAAATATATCTAGTATTAGATATGTACAGACAATTCTTCTGCCATTTTGATTTTGTCTTTAGCATCTTCTATGGTCAAATCAAAAACCCTTGGTGAATAGAAGCTTTCTTCTACTGTTGCATGTGTGATATTACTCAATAGAGGGTCATCACACAAGATAACCTCTGTTAAAAGGAGTTTTTCTGATTCAATAGCCCTAAGCCAACTTTAATAATCTTTCCTCTTAACTACCAGAGGTAGCATCGTGCTCTGCCCAAAATTTGTCTCCTCACAGGTGGACCATCAATTCTGCTCTCCCCGTCTTGTTGTTCCTAAAAGAAAATGCTGATGTGTGAAGCTTCTGGAGAAACATTACTCAAACAAGGAGGAAATACCTTTTGCTGTTAAATGTACTTGATCCTCCCAACTCTTTTTATGACCAGAAATATTTCTGATGATGTCTCATAGGCCTGTTCCTAAATGGAAATTATCATTGGAAATGTGCAGATGGTGCTAATCTGTGACCAGCATGAATCCCTCCATTGTGCACTGATTTACCCAACTGACATCTAGGTGGGTAGATATTGTACCCTCCTGAATAGATGGAGAATCATTTACAGTTATTATTACTCTTCTGTTCAGGCCTCCAAGGGCCCCAAGTCAATTGTTCCCCATAGTAAGATATTTAAAGTAGGACTTTGGGCAGAGACACATATAAATAAGTATTACAAGAGAGTGAGTGATGGAGACAAGCAACACACTCAGATGAGCCAGAGAAATTAAATGATAACATGGCAAGGAGGTCTTGAAGGGAGAATTAGAACTCTGACTTCCTGCCCAGTGCACTTGCCATTTTATATGTGACCTCATTATTTTTAGTTACAGAATAACCTTTTTCCATTTCCTCCATCCTCACATTGATTTTCTGCATTTGGACATCTCACCAGTCCATATCTTGAATGATAGACTAGCTAGGGCAGGAATGCTTATGTACCTGGGTCCCATACATTGTGGATGAAGACTATCATCTGCACAGCCAATCCATCGTGGATTGGAGAAATAACTAGAGTAACTGGCAATCTGATATCTGGGCATGCATAGATACATCCAGATTTGAGAGGCAACATGTTTTAGTGGACATGGCATCAGGAAGCCTTGTATTCATGTGTTCCCTCTGACATATCCTTTTTTGGGAAATTGTTAAAATTTATTTTAGACTGAAATACACAATGGAAGAAAATTTCCATGTACACATCAGAACATAAAAATTTCCATAAGAAATAAATTTCAATTTCAAGAAAATCCATAATAAATACCAAACATTGTTTTCAAAGCTTCCCAGCTTTTCTTAGCTTCTTTATGTTTTGTTCTCTTCTGTGTACTTTTTACTATATTTTCCTTTCTCCCCACAAAAGACTGCAATTAAATGGGAACATATATATATATATATATATATATATATATATATATATATATATATATATATATATAAAATGTGTGTATGTATATAAATACATACACACACATAGCTGTAATACGTACACATACACATACAATATATATACCACGCTTATTTCTACTTGTCATTTGTTTCTCTAAAAGTAGATAACTTCTTCCTGCTTTAGTCTAAGTCTCTCCATATTTTTCTAAATCAACCAACTTATTTCCTATATCACAGCAATATTCCAAACAAATCACAACCTATTTGAGAGATTGTCTATAGAAGTTTTCCCCCCAATTTTCCCATTCTTTCTATTTTGGGCTGTATAGATTTTAGTTTACAAGAACATTTTAATTTAAAGTGATCAAAACTATTTATTTTACATTTTAATAATGCTCTCACCCTATAAAATAGTTTATGGTTTAGTGTTGCTTTCTTTATACCTTTTCCCCATGGTTTCTTTGAAGTTCCTGACCTTATATTCTTCCAAATAAACTTTGTTATTATAAGATTTTCGTTGGTAATTTAGTTGGGATGACTCTGAATGAATAGATTAATTAGGTAAAATTATCATTTAAAAAAATATTGACTTTACTTACTCAAAACAATGAGTATTGCCTCAATTATTTAGACCCAACTTAATTGTATAAAATGTGTTTTATGTTTATGTTCATATAGTTCCTATGTCTGTTTTGGTACATACATTTTCATGTATTTTATGTTCTCAAGTTATTTTAAATGGTCAAAAACCATGTTGAATGATGTTGTTTCCCTATTTTTCTCTTTTGATTAAACCTATTTTAGCTTTAACTTTGTGATCGTGATTAGTACTTCTGCTTTTTACTTTTTTACATAATTAATTCTATTCCTGACCTTTAGTTTATCTTTGTGTGTATCTTTCATTTTATAACATTTCCTGAGGGCAACATATTGTTGAATTCAAATTTTTAAATCTGCTGTCACTTTTCATTTTATGGGTAAATTCATCCCATTCCTATTTTAAGCTATAATTATTTGTCATGTATATTCCTATTTTTTTCTCACCATCTTCCTCACCCTATTCCTATTCCTCCTCACTCCTCTACTTAACATCCACCTGCTGTCTTCCCCTTACCCCATTCTTAACCTATTCATCTCTCACCACTTAGGATGGTGCTAAGCTACCATCCTAAGTCATCTCCCTATAAGGGAGGAGATAAGTCCCTCCCTTATCTTCTTTCTTCACCCTTCTCCATTACCCTCTTATTTCTGTATGATTTTAGCAGATTTTTAATGCCATTTTAGATATCTATGTTGTTCTTCTTTAACCCATTCCAAATGAGAAAAAGGTTCCAGCATTATACCTCCCTGCTACTAGGTTCTTCTATATACATTTTTCCTTTCATGCATCATTTGTAGGAGATAATTACTCCTTTTTATCTCTCCCTAACCAGTTGTTTGTTTGTTTGTTTGTTTAGCCATCATATTCAGCTCAGCCTAAGCCTTTCTTTCAATTACTCAAATAATGGTGACAGTCATAAAAGGAGTGACTATTTTCATATATGAGCAGTTAGCAATTTGACCTTATTGAGTCCCTTGTAGTTGCTCTTTAATGTTTACCTTATATTTATTTCTGGATGTTATGATGAATTGTCCCTTAAATTATGCTGTTTTTATCACAAATATCTAAAAGTCTTTCATTTCATTAAAAACCCATTTATTTTCATATAGGATTATACTTAATTTTACTGTGTAAGTTACTCTTAATCATAACCCCAGCTCTTTTGATCTATGATATATAGAAGCTTCTAGGTCTTGTGTAATTCTTATTGTAGCTCCATATTTTAATTGTTTTTTCTTGATGCTTCCAATATTTTCTCCTTAACTTGGGAACTTTGAAGCTTGCCTGTGATATTCTAACCTCCAATACTTCCTAACTGAATGATCTCTAAGGCTCAATTTCCTACTCTGTAAAAATGAAGGAATTGGAGTAGATGGTCTCTGAGGTCCTTTCTAACTCCAAATCTGTGGTCCTGTGATCCTATGGACAGAATCTTATTGCAGTTATCATGCCATTTTAGCTAAGTTTGTGTCCTGGTGAATATCTGGGTGAATTCTATTTAGATGGTGTGACTATATCCTCAGTTCTGCATCTCAGAATCACAGATCTCAGAGGTGAAGGAAACTTGAGAAACCTTTAATCTGAACCAAGCCACAAAAATGATTCACTTTATGGCCTCATCTATAAGTGTCCACCAGCTTCTGCTGAAAGACCTCTAAAGATTCTTTTTGGTGCATTGGGGATGAATCTTAAAGCTTTCTTTTTATATTGTAGTAAGTTTATTTTTAAATACATATTGCTTTATGAATCATGTTGGGAGAGAAAAACCAGAGCAAAATGGAAAAAGCATGGGAGAGATGAAAAAAAACATGAAAATTGAACATGACATGTCTCCTTAGATCTTTTTTCTGGATGCAGATGGCATTTTCTGTCCAAAGATTTCTGGGATTGCTTTGGGTCATAATCCACTGAACCTAGTCTTTCATAGTTGATCATCGCACATTTTTACTGTTATTGTGTACAATGTATTCTTGATTCTGCTTTTTTCACTTAACATCAGTTCATGTAAATCTTTCTAGGCCTGTCTATAATCAGCTTGTTCATCATTTTTATAGAATAGCAATATTTCATTTTATAGAACAGTAATATTTCAATACGTCATGTATTTTCATTACATATTTATATAAATATTTCATTACTTTTATAGAACAGTAATATTTCATAACAGTAATCCTGACTGTCATTCCTTGATATTTGAATTTTTTTTTGATATTTGAATTGTTTTTGTCTGTCAGCTTGCAGTAGTTTTTCTTTGACATAATTTTGGAATTTGGCAGCAATGTTCCTTGAAGCTTTCCTTGTGGGATCTCTTTCCAGAGGTGATCACTGGATTCTTTCAATGAGTATTTCCCCCTCTGTTTCTAGAGTATTGGGGCAGTTTTCCTTAATGATTTCTTCTAGAATACTATCCACGTTCTTTTTTTGATCATGGCCTTCAAGTAGATCGATAATTTTTCAGTCATCTTTTCTGGATCTATTTTCCAGGTCAGATATTTTGCTAATGAGGTATTGCACATTTTTCCCACTTTTTCATTCTTTTTAGTTTGTTTTACTGATTACTGCTGTCTCACAAAGTGATTAGCTTCCATTTTCCCTGTTCTAGTTTTTAATTTGTGATATTCTTCATTTATTTTTTGTATTTCTTTTCCCGTTTGGTTTATTCTACTGTTTAAGGAATTGTTTTCTTCAATTTTTTTCCTTCCTTTTCCAAACTGTTGACTCTCTCATTCATATCTCTCATTTCTTTTCTCATTTTTTTCTTCTACCTCTCTTATTTGCCTTTTGAAGTCTTTTATGAGCATTTCCAAGAAACCTGTTTAGGCTTGAGACCAATTTTTCATTCTTTGAGATTTCTTCTGTGGACATTCTGTCCTCATCTGTTTGTATTTTGGTCTGCCCTGTCACTATAGTAGCTTTCTATCATCAAGGTTCTTTTCTGTTTCTTACTCATTTTCTTTACTTTTCCTTCAGTATTTCCTCTTTTTTTTTTTTTTTTAACTTTTAAGGTAGAATTCTGTTTCTGGGATAAAGGTGGTGCTATACCTAGGCAGCTCTGAGCCTTGGCTTTTTGTTTTTAAGAGGGAGCTTTGCACATTCTGTACAGGAAACAGCCTGGTTTCCAAGAGTTTGCCTTTTGTGCTGGGACAGAAGCTGCCCCTCTGATTTGTTTCTCTACTGAGCCAAGACTGAAGGTCTTAGCTGCTGATTTGCTATGATTAAGACCCTCTCACTAGCTTTCCCAGAGTTTATCTGATGGCTTGGACACCCTTTTCACCTCAATGAGACTGACCTTTCTTGAAGTTTTTTCAGTCTATCTTGAGCTGGAGAGGGGATTCCTTCCAGTAGATTCTGTTCAAAGGCTTAGTTTCATGTGGTTTTTGAGGGGAACTGGGAGAGCTTGAGCAGCTTCCTGACTTCACTCCACCATCTTGGCTCTGGAATCTTTCTTAGTCTTTCACATGAAATAGGATGTAACCATGAAGAATATTTTAAGAGGGGAGAAGCACAAATGTTTTCATTATTCCTATTGTGGATGCCCATAATCCTTACCATTTGGGGTAGTGCTAATTTCTGGGGCAATGTTCTGAAACCCAAGAGGGCAGATACCTATGGAAGACATAGCTATTGAGACTAAATCTTCAGCTTGGGGAGGTTAGGCCCAATCAAATTCTTAGGTAAAGGATTGTTTTCTTTTGTTACAGCCTTAGCTGCAGAGCCATTTTCTTAGGAAATATTAAAACATGTGAATTTACAAGTGTCAGATGCTTGGGAAAACAATTTAATCAAAATATCCCAAAGCAGAAATACAATGATCTCATCGGAGACTTGTGTTGGAATGCACATTTTTTCTGCTCTTTAAATTTCTGGCTTTGGGCTTTTACTGGGGTGGGGCCAAGTTGGTGGAGTACAGGCCAGGACCCAGCTGAATTCTCCCAACGTTCCTAAACAACTTTAAAATAATGCCTCAAATAACATCTTAAAGTGGCAGAGCCAATAAAATGTCAGAGCATTTTTCCAGCCTAAGATAACTTGAGAGGTTCGCAGGAGAGGCCTGTAACATGGGGGTGGGTGGAGACCCAGAGTTTGGCAGGAGCTCCAGTAGTGGGCCTTGGGGGCAGCCATGACAGCAGTAGCAGCAACAATAGCTTTGACAACTCTCAGCCTAGAGGAGTTGGACAAATGGTCAGAAAGTGACTTTCTTGGCAAAGGGTGCTGGTTGGTAGCTCTGTTGTCCATATGTAGTTCTGTTTTTCAGTTCCAAGGCAGAGAAAAGCACTTGTGATTGATCATAGTGGAGCACATGTGTATACATATATACATATATACACATACATATATATATATAGATATGCAAAAATATACGATGCATATTTCTATTTATCAGTTCTTTCTCTGGAGGTAGATACCATCTTCCTTTATTGGTCCTCTGTAGTTGATTTGATTATTTATAATACTCTGAATAACTTAGCTGTTTACAATTATTGTTTAAACAAAATTGCTCTCATTATATTCAACATTCTCTTGGTTATGTTTATTTTACTTGCTTATTTTACTTTTCATTATTTCATGCAAATCTTTCCATGTTTTCCTAAAACCAACTAGACCATTCTTTCTAACAGTACAATTGCCTCCCATCATAATCATATACCTCAGCTTGTTTATCCATTCCCCAATTTATGGGCATTCCCTCCAATTTCCAGTTCTTTGCTACCACAAACAGAATTGTTAAATATTTTAAAGCACATAGTTTCTTTTCCTTCTTCCCTGATTGCTTTGGGAAAGAGACGTAATAATGCTATTGTTGGGTTAAAGGGTTTACACAGTTTGATAACTCTTTGGACATAATTCCAGCTTGCTCTCCAAAAGTGATAGGATTATTTCTTAGTTCTACTAATAATATATTAGTATACCATTTTTTTCTTTATGTCCCTCAATATTGTAATTTTCTCCTTTTGACATTTTAGCCAATCTGAAAGATGAGATATCTTAGTCATTTTAATTTGTATTTCTCTAATCAATAATGATTTAGAATATTTTTCATATGACTATAAGATAGATTTAATTTCTTCATGGTAAAAAGGATATGAATAGGCATTTTTTCAATTTATATTTTAGGAATGACTCATTTTGTTATAAATTTGACAAAGTCCTCTTTATATTTGAGATATAAGACCTTTATCTGAGAAACTATAAAATTCCCCCCCCCCATTTTTTATTTTTCTTTTAATCTTGGCTACGTTGGTTTTATTTCCATAAAACTCTTAAATGTAATGTAATCAAAATTATCCATTTTCCATCTTACAATGTTTTTATAAATCTGTTAGGTATTATTTTCCTTGCTCTTCAAATTTTCTTATGATATCTACATTTATATCTAGGGCATATATTCATTTTGGCCTTATCGTAGTAAATGGTGTAACATACTGATTTATACCCAATTTCTGTCAGACATTTTTCCCAACAATGTTTACCAAATAGTGAATTTTTATCCCAAAGTTTAAATCTTGATATCCATCACACAGAAGGATTAGTGTGGTGAATGTGGGCCCTAACATGAAAACCTCTTTTTTTGGCAGGCAAGGAGAATAATGTGTGGTGGGGACATTTCTTTTTGGCTGATTCCACCAAGGGACATTCTGGAAGTGAGAAACTAGTGTTGTGGGCTAATGTGAAATAAGAGAAGTATGGAAGGTCAACGAGGAGAGCATTTGGTCCAAACATTGTTGATCAGATTCCAAAAGCAAATTAACTGTTTCTTGTAGCAGTTTTTCATGGAGGGCTATGGCAATTTACCTAAAAGGAGAGTGATGAGAGCTAGACAGAGAAGTTTACAGATAATTTAACCTAACTTCCTCCTTTTCAGAAAAAAGGGGAGAGATAGTGATTTATAGGAGGATAGATTGAAGGATGGATAGAAACATGGAGGTCATGTAGTTATAGAATTAGACAGATTGGAAGGACCTCAGTTAGCCATCTAGTTCAATCCATAGATAAAAAAAATGTCCTCTGCAACATGGGTGACAAATTAGTGAATTACAAGGAATGGAGGAATTAAAAAACATTTATTAAAATCTTGTTATGAGGAAGACCTGGGCAAAATATCAGGAATATCAAAACAAGAAAGGAGATATTCCTTGATCTCACAGGAAAATAAGAATATGTTCAGGGAGTATTGTGGGCACCACATTTTGGAAAGCATTAATAGAGCAGCAGTGGTAGTGACCTGACATGAGGGTTGGGTCAAAGAAGAGGGATATTTCCTATGGAGAAAAGATGTAGGGATAAAGAATCAGGAGTTCAGGATGTAATTGTAAAGGGGCAAGTTTAGTCTGCATGTCAGGAAAAACAACATGCAATTAAAACTGTCCAGAAGGGGAAGGATCTGCTTTAAGAAAGAGTGAAATTTCTCTCATTGGACATCTTCAAATGATGACATGATAATGACTTGTTGGGTATGTGGTTGTGGAATTATGTTTTTTAAAAAGTTATGATTTCATTTTTCCAATTGTCTAAAATTTTATGATTTTGTTATTCCAATTGTCAAATACTTTTTTCTCCCCCTCTACCTCCCCATACTCATTAGTAGAAAGAGAGGAGGAGAGGAAGGGGGAGACAGATAGAGAGAGAGAGAGAGAGAGAGAGAGAGAGAGAGAGAGAGAGAGAGAGAGAGACAGAGAGAGAGAGAGAGAGAGAGAGAGACAGAGAGAGACAGACACAGACAGGTGAAGAAAGAGACAGAGGGACACAGAGAATGAAACAGAGACAGAGACACACACAGAATGAAACACAGACAGAGAGACACAGAAACAGAAACAGAGACAGAGAGAGATCATATATAAGAACAATTGATCAAAGCAGGAGCTCACAGGCATTGCATCCCAGAATGCACTCCTGATTCTATGTTCTGTCCATCACCTCTCTCATATCAGGGGACTAATGTTCTTTCCCACCACTTCTATCATCTTGAATTGTGGTTATTCATGGAAGTGAGTCAACAGGATGATCTGGCCCCCGGGGCCCCCCTCCAGCCCTGAGAACTTGGGGCTCTGTGACTTCGATTGTGAAGAGAGAAGCATGTGTTCTATTGGAAAGAAAACAGAACCGATTGCATGAGAGGGATGTTGGCTTCTGGCCCTGGCTCTCTGAGCCATTGGCTGACTGTGTGACATTGGGAAGGTCATTTCAACAACCTCTCTTGTCTTCATTCTTCCAGTGTAAGAAAGGGGGGCTCCCCTGTGATTGTCAGGTCTCCTGTAACTCTGACATGGGTGGGCTTTAGAGGCCCTCCCAAGGAGAGGGTACTTCCTGTGTGGGGGCACACTGAAATGGCCGCCTGGATCCAGTGAAACAGATGCTGTCCTGGTCCTTGAAGAACTCCCTGATTGAATAATAAAAAAAAAAGAAAAGAAATGCAGACAGTAAATATGGCATATGGAAGGAAAATAGATGTTTAAATATTTATACTTATTTAAATATTTAAGCCTCTACTAAAGTCCTACTCCAGTGCCTCCTGATGGTGTGGAGACAACCCTCTGCCAGTCCAACCCATGCTGGGGCAGAGCCTGCCGAGCTAAGATGGCCTCCAGAAAGACTGCATGTCTGTCACCCCAGGAACAGAAAACTCATGAGCACAAGACTAGCTTAGCACATGGACGCATAAGTCACCAGCACAGGATGTGAGTCTGAGAGTGTGTGTGTGTGTGTGTGTGTGTGTGTGTGTGTGTGTGAGGGAGTGTGTGTGTCTGTGAGTGTGTGTGTGTCAGTGTGTGTGTCTGAGTGTGAGTGTGTAGGTCTGTGAGTGTCTGTGTGTGAGTGTGTGTGTGAGTGTGTGTGTGTCAGTGTGTGTGTGTGTCAGTGTGTGTGTGTCAGTGTGTGTGTCTGAGTGTGAGTGTGTAGGTCTGTGAGTGTCTGTGTGTGAGTGTGTGTGTGAGTGTGTGTGTGTCAGTGTGTGTGTCTGAGTGTGAGTGTGTAGGTCTGTGAGTGTCTGTGTGTGAGTGTGTGTGTGAGTGTGTGTGTCTGTGAGTGTGTGTGTGTCAGTGTGTGTGTCTGAGTGTGAGTGTGTAGGTCTGTGAGTGTCTGTGTGTGTGAGTGTGTGTGTGAGTGTGTGTGTGTCAGTGTGTGTGTCTGAGTGTGAGTGTGTAGGTCTGTGAGTGTCTGTGTGTGAGTGAGTGTGTCTGTCTGTGTATATGAGTGTGTGTGTCTGTATGTGTGTGAGTGTGTGAGTGTCTGTCTAAATGTGTGTTGGGGAGGAAGGAAGAGGATGAACTTAAGTGGTGAGACCAAGCTCTGACCAGGTAGTGAGGCTCAGGAGGGTCTGGGGCTATTTCAGGGAAGAGAATGTGCTTACATAGAAGAAATCACAAATCTATTGACTTGTCAAACAATAAATATTTAATCCAAACTTCCTCAATACTAAATACTCCTCACTGAACCTTTCCAAACTGAATTCCATTGATCCCCTTCAAGCAGTCGACATTCTGGCCAAGGGGCTTTCCCAAAAGCGCATCCAGTGATCTTACGTCCGTGTTCCCCAAAGCCATCTGACCCCCTTCCCTGGAGTTTACTTTGCCCCAAAACACTGAGAAACACTCAGGTGTTACAGGTGCTGCAGCTAAAAACCCAAACCAAAACATTAAATTCCCTGTTCTCAAGGAGCTTACTTGTATGCTAGAAGGAAAAAAAAATACACATTTCAGTAAACATACAAAAAAATACACAAAGTAAAAACAAGCTAATTTGAGGATGGGGGAAATGGCCCTCCCTGCTCTTGTTTCTTCACCCTACATGCTGCTGTCCCTGCTGCTAATTCACTCTCCAAATGGCAGCTTCCCCCAGGAGAGTGGAACTGCTCTGATTGGGACACTTCACAATGCCTCCTGAGGGTCCAACTTCCACCCAGCTCTTTCATCCCTGCCACTTTCTTCTCGGTAGCCATTGGACTCCTATATGACTCCATTTCTTTCTTTGGGACTTGTAATTCAATCAGTCCCACCATTGCTTCTGTCAGCAGCTTTTCAGTCACTGCCACGCCCAGGACCCTTCAGACCAAACTCCATTCCTTGGCTTCATTCCCTTCCATGTAGTGTCCTCCCCCTATTAGAATGTAAGCTCTTTGAGCACAAGGACTATTTTATTGAAGGCTTTCGATCTGTGCTTCCTAATAGAATATGGCATATATGGAATATGTGCTTCTTTGATCGTTGATCAATTGGCACATTTATGTGAAATCCTTGTCAAGTGAGCCAAGAGTAGACCGCTTCAGGAGCAATGGAATCATACCGACATTAGCATTCTCACTGTCTGTATGACCAGAAAGCAGAAGGAAGTTTCGATCAGCAGGACCACGGCCCCCAGTTTTCTCTTAAATGAAAGAGTTGGTGGTATTGGCAAAGATGGTGTGTCCAAGAACATCAAGAAACACCATTCCATGTGACATTTAGTTTGTCTCATGTTTTCAAGGTAACCACGAAGATAATTACAGTATATATGTCACCGGCTGTAGAGAATGAAGAGATCGAGAAATTCTTGAAAGAACTCGAGATTCTCCATACTAAATTAACTTATATTATGTTCCATATTCAGTGACTTTAATTCAAAGGTGACTATGGCAGACGTTGGCAAAGACATGTCAGTCAACTAATAAACACTTACTAAATACTTACTATGTGTCAGATACTATTTTAGGGATACAAAGAAAGGCAAAAACAGCCCATGCTCTCAAGTTGTTCAAATTGAATGGTGAGCAAAATGTAAATAATGTACAGATGTATGTAAATGGAAGGTTATCTCTGTGGTGAAGCAACCAACATCAGGGAGAAATGGAATCTGGTTTAAGAGTAAAAAGTGAGAGAGATCAAAAATATAACCTACACAAAATCTTCATGTCTATATAGTATTACTATTTTCTTTAAATTAAAATTTAAAAGTTCAGATGTGGGTGACAAGGAAAGCTTGAAATGAGACCATAAAATGAAACTAAGTTCTAACAAACAGTAAATAACTGATTATTGTAATGGAAGTAAGTTTTTTTTATTCTAGATATGATCAGACCACTGAGTTGATAATGGAAAGCTCAAAACCACTCACATAAGATATGGTATACAACCGAAACAACTCTAACCTGACATGTTAAAATGATATCGCTATGAAATGGATAAAGTAATAGACATAGTTATTTATTAGTAAGTTTGATATAAATCAATAAGTATTTGATTTTCCTTACTAAGCAGAAATACATGATTAGGATAAAACTAATTAGTAAAATATGATGAAAGGTTGGAGGTTATTTTTTCATAAAACAAAGGGAATGTGTGTGTGTGTGTGTGTAAAAAATTTATTAGCAGTTTATTGTAAGACACAACTAAGCCAGATCATTCTAAGGACACTTTGAGCAAATAAAAATTTTCATAAAAAAAAAAAAACCACAGCAAGATTGGAAATTTTGCAAATTTTTAAATGTCTTTTCTCCATCAAAGAATGTGGAGAAGCCTAGAAACTAGATTAGATTCTGGTATCAGCATCTGATATATGCTAAATGTAACAATTGGATTAACATTTCAGAAAACAAGCACAGAAATAGCCAGTTACATCACTCTGGGGTGGTCCTTGTTGAGTGCGATATGATTTTGAGGGAATTGTGGAATTAATTATCAAAATATTTGAAAAGGGGGACTTAAAATGTTTGAAAATATTACATAACTCATAATTATATCCCTCTTCCTCAAGAGATCAAGAAAATATCAATAATTTCTAACACATACCCCTTTTCCCATTTATACAAAATGGTCTACAAAATGTTTATACTTGTACAAAATATACATGAGTATTGATAATATCATTGATGAAGATATGAGAAAGAAACAGACTTTTGAAAAACAATATTTTATCAGTTCACATATCTATAGTCATCCTATATGGATTGAATGTTATAGCTAACATGAGATTACACTTTGCTTATGGTTCGCTGACCAATAAATACACAATTGATCTAGACAAGTAGTAGGTTCTCATCCAATCCGGGCCCAGGTGACAACTATCTCTGAACCCTCAGGAAATTTGTCTTCCTTTCAAGGGGCTCAATACTTGACTCCCAACCTTCTTCTCCATCCCTGCTCCCTTATCCCAAGGGGGTGTATCATACAGTCCTTCCCAAGTATCTCAACCTCCCACTTAATCTCTTCTATTCCTATGACCCACACCCTCATAGTCACACACAAGAATGGCTACACCCTAGATTTTGCCATTACAACTGTCCTACAGCTTTTTAATCAACTACCACCTTAAGACACTCTCCCTGACCATCCTTCCCCATGCTAGCTTTCACAATTTGGGCGGGGGCTTAGCTCTAATGCATTTCCAGCCAGTTACCTGTGGAAGCCCTGTAGCTATAGTGTTTGTCTACTCATCCGTGTGCTGTATATGCAAAGCAACTCCGCTAGCCTCTTGTGTTTTGAACCAACTCATGTAGTGCCTTGTATGAGCTGGCTGCCTTTGTCTCCCAGCCTGGTAAAACGGCATCTTTAACACTGTCCACCGGTGGCCCAAACATTCAACTTACATCTTAAAGCATTTTCACAGTCCTCTACAAGTTGTCAGTTATGGGCGCCCATTTTTCTAAGGGAAAATTAACTTTTGCAGATTAAGTGTGAATCCCAGCTGTCACCTTATTTCACACCTTGAGTGGAAGGAACAAGAAATCCTTTTAAAACGGTGGGGTGTTAAAAGTCTTCCAACACCAAGCAATGCCGGTACAGCCTAGATGCTCCTCACCCACTGCTGATTCTCCCTCTCCCAACACAAGTGCTATTTGGAAACCAGCTCCTGGGATTTATTTTCAGGCTGGAATGATGAAGAGTTCTAATGTTGGAATTTGTCTGTAAAGATTTAAATGTCTTCTTTTAAAGTTCAGAAGCGAGCTGTGTTCTTATAAAAATATTAGAGAATGATATTTTAATAAAAACCAACAACTTAGATTATGGATAACAAATCAGGAGAAGAACGGCAACATTAAAAATGCATATTATAAAATTGAAACTTAAGTGTCAAGTTTTTATAGCAGTCTGTCAAAGGCTTGACAATTACAATAGCTATTTTTAAAATTTTAATGAGGCACAATCAGGACTGAAGGAGCATGGAGATCTCACACTTCCGAGAGCCCCCTTTGGAGTAAAACACACCCATTAGCACTCCCTCAAGATAATGCCCCATTTGTAAAACATACCATCTATTTTTAATTAAATTAGTGGGTGTCATTTATTACTGGTAATACACTTATTAATCTTTAATCTTTAATTTAAAATGACTTGTCTGAATAAGTGATGGCTTTGCAGGATCCGATGGATGCTTGTTCTGAGGGCTTTGCAGCTTGTCCGCAAATACGTCCCGACCCCACTTTGATAGAGGCGGTCCACATTTTCATATGGTTTTTCCCAAAGATGTAAACATATTTATATAAAAATAAGAAAGAAAGAAGTAAGAAGAATCTTTCTTTCCCTATTCCAATTTTCTTTCCCTTCTTTTGTTTGAAAGCCAGAGACCAAAGGCTGATGGCTACATTAAAACTAGGTTGTTTGCTATTATCATAGGATCATGAATTTAAAGCTGAATGAGATGTTTGAGGAGATTAGTTTATCCCACTGGTAGGCTACCGGTTCTACTGCATTCTGATGTTGCCATCATCCAGTTCTGGAACACCGGTCAGTGTAAATGTCCTTTGGCTCATCACCTTTATCAAATCTTGTGTCATGAGCAGAGATCAGAGCACGTTTTTAGGTAGTTACTTCCATTTAGTAGAAGTAAATACTGGAATACCCTCTACACATTGCCTCATACCTGGACTGTTGCAAGAGCCAGCTGAATGATCTGCCCCAAAATCTCAATCCACCTTTTCTTCAGCTACTAGAGTGATTTTCCTAAAATGTAGCTCCAACAATGTCAACTCCAGTGACACTGTATTGCTTCTACGATCAAATGGAGAATTCTATTTGGCACTCAAAGCCCTTTGTATCCTAATGCTCCCTTCCTACCTTTCTAGTCTTTTTACACCATACTACCCTATATATACTTTTAGATCTATGACACTGAACAAGACATCCCATCCCTCTGCACCAGCATTTTCTTCACTGTTCCTATTCTTGGAATGAACCCCCTCTTCCAGTGCAACTTCAGATCTTCCTGATTTCCTTTCATTGTCATTTTAAAATTCTACCTTCTACTGGAGAGCTTCCCTAACCTCCCTTAATTCCAGGTTTTTCCTTATGAATTTTCTTCTATTATTCTATAAATATCTTTGGATGCTTGCTTTGCCTAATCTGTTTGCTTAAATGTCTCCCCAGGATCATAAGCTCTTTGAGGGCAGAATTTGTTTACCTCTTTTTGTATCACAAATCCTGGCACATAGTAGGATACTTAAGAAATGTTTATTTATCGGGACCCAGATCCTTCCTCATAAAAAAAGGAAGCCTGCTTATTACTAAATAAGTTAATTTTGTTTCATTTTGGTTTCAATCAGATTAGAATTTTAGAAAAAAAATCCTACTGAGAATAAATTTGTCTCTGGGTCTTTGTCCACATTGTTGGTATTATCATTCCTGAGGTCATTGGAATACAGAAGGAAGCCTTTTTGCTGCTTAAAGCCAATCAAAATTCCAACTGATTTTTTCAATAACTGAAATGAGGAAATGTGGCTTAAATATTTTAGAGGTTTTAAAGAACGAACAAAGCAAAAGCAGTCTTGATTCATAGGATTATAGAAATAAAATTGAGAGAAATCCCAGAGGCCATTTACTTCAACTCCATTCACTTTGCTGATGAGGAAATTGAGAAAGGTTGGGTAAGTTGACCAAGATTGCTCTGCTTTTATGGGTCAGAATGGGAATACAAATGAAGGTCCAGAGCCAGAGATCTTTCCATTACTCAAATAAAGTCACCATTTCCGATCCCTGCTCCTCGAGTCTCAGTTTTAGCCAGACAGTCACTGTCTACTCAGCTTCCACACAGAGATCCCAGCCTTCTCTCACCAGCATCACACCTGATCTTGCACCGTACCTCCAAACCGGCAGAAAACTCCAGGCAAAATATGATCTCATTTTCATGCAAATATCATAGGAATGTGAAAAAAGGAGTGAATGAAAATCCGAGGCACAAATGGATTGCTATCCATTTTCCATGATATGTTTTTGATGGTGGATTAAATCTGAGTCGCAAATCTTTTCAATTTCATTTTGAGAGTGAAAAGCCCTGTTTAATTATCAGGAAACAAAGGTATCTTTAGAAGATGATCATTACAGTGATTTGCATTTGCTGTATTTAACACAGCTTCTTAATAGATTGCTACATATTCATATTCTTCAAGGAGAAATTGAAAATTTGCAAATTGCTATTGTTTTATGAATATATGAATAACTCAGCGCTGGAGAGATGAGAAACTTAAGTTTCATCCTCTCATAGATTCAGGCTCAGGAGGATGCATGTGGAAGCAGGTGTTTGCTGACCTTTTCAATTTCTACTGCTCCAGTCTTTAATGATTCGGGGCAAAGTCCCATCGAATGACCACATCTTTAACCTAGAGGCAGAAGAGAAATTAAATGGCAGCTCGTCTAAACCCACATTATACAAAGAAGCAAAATGAGACTGAGTGAAATGACTTAAATATGGTATCACAGCCAATAAATGGCAAAGCAGGAATTAGAACTCGAGGCCTTTGACTTGAGTAAGAAATTTTAAAGCTCCTACCATGTGCCAAATATTGGAGATAAAAAGACAAAAAGGAGAATCGTCCCTAACTTGGAGAACCTTAGTGTATTTTCAGATGATGATTTCTAGATTATAGGTGTTGTGAAACTATCTCCTATTGGGCTTTTTCAGAATATTGTTGGAAAATTAAGTAATAGTTCCAGGGCTAGTTACTTAATCTCTCTAGATCTTGGTTTACTCATCTATACATTGAAACCAGACCAAACTACCACTTCCTTTTAAAACGCCCCTGAGAGAATAAAATGCTCACACCCATCTGATACCTGCCACTGTCCCTGTGACTCCCACCAACTCCTCAGGTAGCTAGATTTTGCAATGGATAAAGTCAGGAACTGATAGTTCAGAAACTAACAACTTGCTGTGTGATCCTGGACAAATTCCTGGCAAACCTCAGTTTACCTCAGTTTCCTCACTGGAATGGAGGTAATAATAACAGCTGTCTTATAAAATTGTTGTAAGGATCAAATGAGAAAATATTTGTGAAGCACTTGGCACATAATAAGTATATATTACATTATTTATTAGTATTACTCTGTGTTATTTAATTTCTAATCATGTAGTAGAAAACCAGCTCCTGACCCCATCTCCCTGCTCCTTCTCCTTCCTGGCTGCTTTGCTACTGTCTTATTCACATATTTGTTCCACCCCCACCATTTTATAATCAGGAATTCCCTTCCTATGGTGAGTGTACTTTCTTTGATTTCTTTCAGCGCTTTCTTTCAGTCCCTTTTCATCTACAACTCTCATTAAGCCTTGGTTTCCCCCATGGCCATGTTCTCTTACATTGGTTGTACATTTTCTCACTTCCCTCATGCACATGGAGTAGGGGGAGACTCCGGATTATTTTCACTGCCATTTTCAGACTCCTCCTTTACCATTGTCATTCACCAATCTCTCTTCTTTTAAAATCCCCTTAACCAAAATTTCCTACTCCCAATCGTGGATTGGGTGATATAGTCTAAATTCTTAATATCTAATCTCAAATAAGGAACAGTGAAACACTAATTTATTGTTTTCCTCTCTCACTTCCAATAGCTCTTCCAAAACTTCTCTTCCCTCTTCAGTCTCTCACACCTGCTTTCCTCCATCCCCTTTCAGATGAAGACCTTACCTTTTAGTTTACCAAGAAACTTGAGCCCATTTGATGAGAGTTCCTTATTTTCCCCTTCATTTCACCACCTCTTTGTTCTTGTCTCCTTTCCTCCAATCTCTGACAATGAGATGGATCTTCTCTTGCTAAAATTATCTTCTGCATAAGCTTTTGATCTCACATGCTTCCACCTTCTCTGGCCAATTACAGCCTCACTCACCTCCTTCCCCTTCTCCCTACAATCTTCCAATTGTCCCTATTTATTGCTTTGTTCCTTCCTTATTTTTTTCAAACACATCTCTCTCCTTTATCCTTAAAAGCACAAGAAAACAAAGATCCCTTTGCCATATACTAACATTCCCTCAAGCAGGAATCTTCAATTTCTCCTTCCTTACTCATCCAGTTCTTGAAAAAAAAAACCCAGTCACTGCCTTCACTTCCTCTGCTCTCATTTATCCATTCTTTAGCACTTTGTGACATGGCGTCTGTACTTGGAACTCATGTGAAACTGTTTCTCTCTACATAATGGAACAATCTCTTCATTGTCAGATACAACATCCTTCTCTCAGTCCTCATCCTGTTATTTTTTCTAATGACCATTTGCTGAATTTTACCACTTGAACCCTTAGATGCTCTTTTTAGGTCCTCTCTCTTATACCTTGCATGGCCAGCCAACCCTTCTCCATCATCTCTGCTGCCTCATCAGTCATCCATGACATCTCTCTATGACCAAGATCCTTCACATCCCGGTCCCAAGACATCTTTCCTGCTGCACTGGGCACCAGTCCTTGTTCTCATCCTCTAAAACCCAACCCTAACACATGATGTTCCATCCTCTGTCTCTGAGTCCTGGCTATTCCTTGTGAGTGATCTGTCCTCCCTCTTCACCTCCATCTCAGAGTCTCTCACTTTGTTCAACATATAGCTGAAGCATCCCTTTCTGCATAAAGCTTCTCTGGACACACATCCCCTCAACTATGACTGCTGCTGCCTCCCTCAAACTGTGTTACATCTAACTATTTTACTTTCTTTGTATAGTCTCTTTATATTTAGTCTGCACATCATTATATATGTACCTGTCTTTCCCATTGGGATGAAAATTCTTTGGGAGGCAGCATTATTTCATTATTATTCATTCATTTCAGTTGAGTCTAACTATTCTCAGTCCAAATTGATGTTTTCTTAGAAAAAAATGCTAGAGTGGTTTGCCATTTTCTTTTTATTTTACAGATGAGGAACCGAAGCAAATCCAGAATCTTGGGGCCAGTAAATGTTTGGATTTGAACTCATCTTCCTGATTCTAAGTCCAATGCTTTATCCATTGCTCCATCTAGCTGCCCCGGATTGTTTCATAGTAATCACTTAATTAGTGCTTATCTATTGATTAATTATAGGATCATAGTTGTAGAGCTGAAAGTGACTTTAGAGTTAATAAACCAATCAATAAACAAGCCTTTATTCAATACCTACTATTTTCTAGGCAATGCAGATATGAAAGAAATAATAATGATAATAGTAATTATTATTATTATTATTTTTTGTTTCCCTAGTGCTTAGCACATTGCCTGGAACATAGTAGGCACTTAATAAATGCTTGATGACTCTAAAATCTCTTCCTCACCACTCCTGCCTCTTACTGGTAGGCATGAACTTATACTAGAGATGCACTCCACTCGCCGCCTTGAGATAGGGTTACTTCAACATTTAGAAAACAGTTTTGATGGAAGAACAGCAATAAAGCTTAGGGATATTCCAAACTCAACATCCATCCCTGTCAGCATGAAGCCCTTTGCTCCAAATGAGTGACATCATTTCCTCAAGGCCTTCCCTGGATAATTATGCTTCAAATAAAGCAGCAGGATGCCTAAGAGTGATTACTAATACTGTAAGTTGGAGACAATAGAACTATAACAGACAAACAGAAGAATATAAAGATCCAATGACCTGAGATGTTGGAGTTGGCCATGCTGGAGCAACAAGCTCCAGCCCAGGGACATGGGAAAATTTCACTTCTCTATTGTCTCTTTATCGTTGGAGCCAGCAGTTTTAATATTCTGGTAAATATTAGTGGGATAAAAGGGGGAATTCTTACTATATTCTAAACCTAACAAAAATCCTGATATTATCTCTATTGTAAATAATGCTAGTTTTGATATATAGGTATGTATATCCATATGTTACATTTATACATACACTTGCATGCACAGATGGCTATGTGTATATAAATTTGTTTATCATACTAAAGGGAGTGCCTTTCATACTCATATTTTAACATTTTTTAACAAACATGAGCTTAAATTTTGTTAAAAGCTATTGATATAATTGTGATTTTTGCTTCCAATGTGATTAATTATGCAAAGTGTTTTCATGACATTGAATCATCTCTGCATCCCTGGTATATATCCAATGTTGCTTTTTAATAAAATTTTAATAAACTTCAAAAATTTAACACAATAAATATTTTACATTAATATTTCTCATTGATACTGATCTATTGTTCTCTTGTTCTGCTTCCTCCTCCTTCTTGGATTGGTTGTGAGGCAGTTTTTATCTCTAGAAGGAGGTGGGTTGAATGTCAACTTAAAAAAATAAAAAGGGATTGTTTTTGTTCTTAGACGTAGAGATCATCCCTTAACCATATCCTTCTAGATTTTGTCTCTTTTAAAAAATATTAATAATATACCCAATACAGTGACAATGTGATAGTATACACAAAATTATTTCTTTACCGATTGTAACATTTACAGTACATCCATTAGGTTTTTTTCCCTCTGTTTTGCTGATTTATTTATTGCTTAATGTTTCTTTCTGAGTGGGATTTTTAGGATCTTTATTTTCTATTATGTTAAACTGATTATTTTATATCTTTTGTAGATGATAAATTGTATCAGATGATAGATTTAGGGCTGGAAGTATCTTCTGACAGTGTTAAGTTCAACTTTCACATTTTAGTTGCAAGAAAATTGGGACTCAGAGGAATCAAATGACTTACCCAAGATCATATAGTTAGTAAATATCTGGGGTAAAATTTGAAGTCAGATCTTCCTCACACCAAGTCCAATAGAAGTAGTAGTAAAATGAGGGTTTCTAATTTAGAGGGATACAGTTTTAGGAATGAAGAGGTCATACTTTTCTTGGGGCAGCTAGGGAGCGCCATAGTGGATAAAGTAAAGGCCCCAAATTAAGAACATTCATCTTCCTGAGTTCAAATGCTCAGATACTTATGTGTGACCATGGACAAGTCACTTAATCCCATTTGCCTCAGTTTCCTCATCTATAAAATAAGCTAGAGAAGGAAATGATCAATCCCTCCAGTATCCAAGAAAACCCCAAATGATGTCATGGAGAGTTGGACAGGTCTGAGGCACTCCATAGCATCCTGTATCGCATCTACCATTTTATTTTCAGTTTTAGACCTTCTACTTTAGGAAAGGTGCTGAGGAATGAGTCCTAAAGAGGATGATCAGGGTGGGAAATCCCTAGGAGACCTGGCTGATAGGACGGGGATGTTTAGTATGGTCTCTCTAGTAACAGACACATGGAGGAGTCCTCACCAAGGAGCCGATCTGAATGTTTTATATTCAGGACATTATCAGAAAAGAACTAGTGTAAAGCATTAAAGGTTACAGAAGCTGTTTCCTTTTTCTTCTTTCTCTTCCTTCTCTTCAATTCAATTAAAATCAATTGATCTCAATTAAGTCCTTGTTATATACTGGGCACTGTGCTTTATAGGTCCTTCAGATATTGAAACAAAAGTCGACCTTCCCAGTCTCCTGGAAGTTTTTGCTCTGGCAGGGAAGAACCAAAGTAAAAACAAATCAATATCAGATAAAGTGTGAGAAAGTGCTGATAATTGGAGGGGAAAAGGAAGGCTTCTTGGCCTTGTGACACCCGAATAGATAAAACCTGAAAGGAAGAGGATTCTGGGAGCCCAGGGTGAAGGGTGGAAGCAAGAGAAGGAATAAACATTGTATTACAATGACGCCTCCGCTTCCGAGTGGACAGGGACCTAGAATCTGAAGGGGAAATGCAGGACATGAGATGGAAAGGCTAAGACAGGGTGAAATCAGAAGAGGGTTTCCCTTCCTTTTTACTCTTTCCCTCTCTTTTTGTTTCTCTTTCTTGTGACTTTTTCTTTCCTTCTTTCACCTCTTCCTATCTCCTCTCTCTCTTCGACTTTTTCCTCTTCCTCCTGCTGGTTCCTTTTTCTCCAACAGGGAGTTCTCTATCCATCCTGTGGGCGCCGAGTTCTCCATGCCACTTTCCTGACTTTCGTTTCCCCCCCAAAGCTCCCCGTCACTGCTACTATTCCTCCAAGGGAAGAAGAGTGCTTTGGACATCTTGTCACCCTTGCCTCCTTAATTGGCCACAGGGGTTGCTACTGAGTAACAAGCACTCCTTCGCTCTCTGGGGACCTGGGGCCATCTCCGCAGGATTGTTAGGGTTTGTTGATTATGGGGGAGGGCTATATATGGAGATCTAGCTGTAGACTTAGTTATGGGTACAGATGACAAAGATCTGGAAACAGATAATATATAGATTTATGAATGATAAAGAATTCTGATGAGTATATATAGAGCTACTGATATGGAGCACTGTGGATATGTACACATGGAGAGAGATGGTAATATGGAAATAGAGAGAGGTGTAAATGGAGCGGTAACTATATATATTGTAGAAAAATACAGTCAGGTCTTTGTGGTCCACTTTCCATTCCCCTCAATTCTTCCCCTCATAAGGTTCCACTCTTCATAAGCCCGTCCCTTTCACTGTATTTTGTACTACAAATTTATTTTCCTCTTAAATGTCTTTGTCTTTCACTCAATCCATTTTCTGGTCCTCGCTGAGACACCGTTTTCTCCTGGTGACACTGCCTCCTTTGTCACCCTTCCTAGCATTAGCTGTACCTTCTCTTGTCTCACCCTCCCCCCGACTAACTGGTCGAGGAGGAAAGCCGGACTAGTCCTTTCTCCCTGTGCCCACTGTTCCACTTTCCCAGCTGTCACTGAGCAAATTCTTCTGCTTTTAGGTTCATTTAACCCAAATTTATCACACAATTAGACTTCTGATATCTATTGTCTGCTGAACTCCAGGACATTCTCCTTCCTTTCCCAGTAAGTTTAGTGTCAGGTTCATCTCCCTCTAAAATGTCCCAATGTTCTGTTTCCAATTTGCCCAACAACCATGACTTCCTCATGCATTCTGCCTCACCTCCAGAGAGGGATGCTTATAACCCTGAGCTTACCATGTTTAAGAACTTGGAAATCCCTTGTTCTTGTGCTCGTTTATTCCCCCCACCCCACGCCACTACCTCATTTATTCTATTGCTATTCTGCATCCTCACTGGGGTCTGATTCCTCATCCTTTTCCCTTTGCCCACCCTTGCCCTGATTCTGCTGTTTCCCCTTCCTCTCATGAGCTCTTGGTGAAACATCTCAATTTAAAGCTATCCTGTTTAAGAACCCCCCCCATCTCCTCGACTCGTCGCCAATCACACCTTGTCAGACAAAAACCCTAGAATACTTATGAAGCAGCAAATTGGTCCGGTGGATAAAAAACTGAACAGAAAGTTACATTCAAATCTGGCCTCAGGCAATTACTAAACACGTAATCCTGGAAAAGTCACTTGATCTTTACCTCAGTTGTCTCATCTGTAAAATAATCTACCTCACAGGGTTGTTGCCACGATCAAATGTGATTTGCAATCCTGAAAGCATGATATAGAAACATCCTCCTCCTCCTCTTCATCATCATCAGTGATAGTAGTATTTGTCTCTTCCCTCCTCTTCATGTGCTACTGAAGGGCGTCCTCACTGAGCACATCCCAGTTTTCTAATTGGGCCCTCACCACAGCAAGACAAACCTACCACTATTACCTAACTGGTTTTCTCCTTGATTCATCTCAGCTTTGTGGCAAACCTTTTCTTCTCTCTTGAAGCTTTGCACATTCTTTCCCCACTCTTTCAGTAGAGAACTTTACTTTCTTGTTCAGTCATTTTAATTGTTTCTGCCTCTTCCATGACTTTGTTTGGGGTTTTCCTGGCAAAGATACTGGAGGAGTTTGCCATTTTTTCTCTAGCTCATTTTACAAGTGAGGAAACTGAGGCAGGCAGGGTGAAATGACTTGTTTGGGATCACATACATAGAGTCTGAGACAGGATTTGAACTCATGTTTTCCTGACTCCAGACTCAGTACCCTATGTCCTGGAGCAGGGTTCCTGCTTCTCACACACAGCCTGTCTTCTTACCACCTTTCCAACCTTGTTACATTCTAGTTCTTGCCACAGAGTCTACAATCCAGCCATGTGGATATGTGTTCTGATTCTTATATGTCTTTACACCTTTCCCTCCGCCATCCATCCTTCACGTCTTTACCTCCGTGGCTGCTTTGGAGGCTCAGCTCAAGCATTTCTTCCGGGAGACCTGTCCTAGTCCGCCTCTCCCTGCCATCAGCATCTAGGGCCAATTCCTCTAAGCCAATTCAGCGCACTCTACCATGGGCCAAGCATCATGCTGACTCCTGTGGATACTAAAAACAAAACCAACCTGTGCCAAAAAAAAAAAACCCAGAAAATCAAAACCAGTTCCTTCCTCAGGGGTCTTACACTCTGAGGGCCGTCATCCAGCAACTCTATGTATTTTGGACAATGGGATTTGTATATGTGGTCTCTCCCATTAGGGTGTAAGCCTCTTGCAAAAAAGTACTATATTTTTATTTTTCTTTGTCTTTCCAATGCTTGTAACAGTAATAGTTTGCTAAATAAACAGATATTGCTATTGATTTTAGATATGACTATGGATAGAATGTGTGGGGATGTAGATGGAGAAAAGAAACCTTTCCTTGTTAGGGACTCTGGATCCCTTTTTTCCCTATTGTATCGTATGTTCTTTTATACTTATTTTGTTAAGCATTAGCCAATAACACTCTGACCTGGCTGGATCATGGGTTACAGGCATGTAACTCTTTATGTCATTGAGTTGCTTCACATCACAATGACCAGAAAAAAAGATGATTGTCTCTATTTGACCAATGAAATCACTCACTGTGGCTATTACAAACATACGTGCCGAGGTGCACACACACACAAACACACACGAGCGGATAATGGCGTCTCTTTTTTTGTCCCTGCTGGGGGAGGTCCTTCCTTTTCCTTTGTGGGGAAAGGTCCTGCCATCCACCATCACCAAGGTCATCATCTTGACCTTGGCGAAGATAGGAAGGTTATAGAGCAAGAAAAAATAAAGATGTTGAAACCATAACCACATGTCAGAAGATTGTTTTCCAATTCACAAAATAAAATATATAGACGGAAATCAAAATTATGTTGAAATAGTTACCAAAATATTAAAAAAGCAAATTCATGAACCTCGGTTTAGAAATCCCAATCTCAGCTTCAATCTCTACATCAGTATATAGAAGTGGCCATTAACACTAACATAGATTTGGTCCCGACTATGAATATAAATGCATATATGATATCAGTTCTAGATGGAGATATCTATGTAGTTACATAAGAGACGGAGATGATAGCTTTGGAGATAGATTTGTAGCTCCAGATTGTATTCCCGTGTTATATATATATGTGCATACATGTATATGTAAGAGTATGTGCCTATATATGTGTACATATGACTACATACATGTGTATACAGAGAGAGGGGGAGCTTATAGAAAGCCTCCTTTTCCTATTCATTCGCTGAGGAATCTTGTCCAGCTTTATCTCTGGAGCTTTCCTCGGACGACAACATGAGCGAAGACTGACTTGCTTTTGATTTTGGGAACCAGGGCAGGGAGATCGGGGCGGATACTCTAGTTTTACTCGGATGATGTTTGTCTGTTAGTTTGTTTTTCTTTCTGACTCTGAGCAAACAGAAGCTGAGGATGCATTTTTACGGAGACCTCAGACCTGCCACAGTTCAGTGGGGGGGGGTGAGTGAGCGTTGGTTCATGGCCAGAATGGGCCCAGGTTGGGTCAGCGGCACTGAGGCCACAGGGCTAACGCAAGGGAAGCCGCATAAAGGCGCCTGTGGTTTTGGCTTCTGGGATGGGAATGGATGCAGGCGACTCCTTTTTCATGGTGGAGCTTGAGGTGCCCCTGGGGCCAAAGCTTCCCCTCAATCCCCTTCAATCCAAACCAGAGTGCCGCCTTCATCCCGCCTTCATCCCGCCTTCATCCCAGCGAGGTGCCCCGGGGCCTGGGCGTCTCCGGCTCGTGGCCTGTCTGCCCCCTGCCTCCCTCCCAAACATCTGGCCCGCCTGCTCCTGGGCCTTGTTTGAGGGACAAACCCCACTGTTCCTTTGCAGGCCTTTCTCAGTCGCCTCAATCTACTCTTTAAAGAAATCTGCCTGAACCCGGCTCGCCCGCCTGCCTGGGCCAGGCCTTTGGCAAGGGGAGGATGGGCCGAGGCGGGGAAGAGTCCCAGGAAAGCAGGGCCCTCTTCACACTCATTTGCTCCCCAGCTCCAGTGTCCGCCTTCTCTCCGAAGAGATCCTTCTAATGTCTCCACGCCGGCAAACAAAACAGATGGGGTGGAGGAAAATGAATGATTAGCCTCTCCACCACCGAGTTCAAGATAATACTCTGAACCAGGTATGACATCCAGCCATTTCCAGGGGGATAACGAATGTCAGGACAGAGATGAGAATTTCTCAGATGTCTCTTGTCAGAGGCAAACATGAGAAAGGTTTTAACTCTTCCAGTTGTCGGCAAGTCCCCAAGGTTGCGTGCCTTGGCTACGGGCTGGAAATCGCCTCTTTTCTGCGGCTGGTGATGGCTGCTCCTGGTCCAGCCGGGTCCCCCAGGACCCAGCTTTCCTACCTCAGGCTTAAAGATGCATTTATTTATTTATTTAAACAAAGTCTTGGCATGCATAGTCTGTAGTCTCTATTATGTAGAAAAATGTATACAGGCCACCTGAAAGGGCTGCTGTTTGTTGGCTTAGAAATGGAAATTTTGTCTTCAGTCAAGCACACTCTCACTGTCACCAGCTGAAGTTATCCCTAAGGGCTGGTGTTTTAACATGAGGCCCCGAGACAAAAACTCCAGCAGAGCAGAGAAAAGCACCTTCCCTCACTGTGGCTATTACAAACATACACGCCGAGGTGCCCCCCCCCCACACTCACGGACGGATAATGGCTTCTCTCTTTTTTTGTCCCTGCTGGGGGGGGGTCCTTCCTTTTCCTTTTTGGGGAAAGGTCCTGCCATCCGTCATCGCCAAACGTGACCTTGGCGAAGATGGGAAACTGGATGGCTCCAATGTTCTTGCCGTTCTACAATTTATTCCGATTTTTCCCTTCGCTGCCGATCCATCCATTTCTCTTGTCATTGCCTTGCCAACTGCATTCTCCCCCATCATCAAAGAGGAAATTGAAATCATTGTTAATCATCTCTCTGTCTTACAAACAAGTGGTAGAGTTTTCCTGGGGCAAGGGAAAAAGTGAGGGAAGTTCCATCTCTCCTTTCCCAAACACAACTTCCTCATGGACAGTGGAAAAGTAGAGCGGATGGTGGAATGCTACTGGGCCGTAAGAAATGATGAGCTGATTGAGTTTAGAAAAAAGGAAAGACTTGCATGAAATAATGAAGAGTGAAATGAGCAGAAGCACGAGAATGTTGGACACAGGAACGGTAATATTGTGCTAACAACTTTGAGTCATTTTGAATATTATACTCAAATCAGTTACAAAGCATTTACAAAGAAATATGCTATTCATTTCCAGAGAAAGAACTGACAAATGGAACTATGTACACACACACACACACACACACACACACACACACACACACGTATTTGTGTCTAATAGTAGCCTTGTCTAAGGTGAGGTGGGCAGTGAGGGAGGAAAAAAGTACACAGTAGAAAACAAAAGAAAACTTAGAAGGAAGCACAGAAAACCAGAATATCTTTGAAAAAAGTATACAGTAGAGAACAAAAGAAAACTTAGATGGATCAAGGTAGTATTTATTACGTCATTTAAAAAAATAATATGAAATGGGAATTTTATATTGAGCTCTCTTTTTATGTTTGTTAATACATTAGGATGTTCTTTTTTGGGCCTTTTTTTTTGGATTTCTGTTCAAAATGAATAAAAATTTAAAAAAGAGAAAGAAAACAGAGATATTCAATTATCTGTCATCATTAGAAAGTTGTAAATTTTAAGTCCTGGGCAGAATGATGAGAGGAGATAACAAAAAAGTGTCATTGTACAGTAACAACAATAATGTAATGATGATCATCTGTGAATGATTTAATTATTCTCAGTAATTCAAAGATCCAAGACAATTCCAAAGGACTCATGATGCAAAGAACTGATAAACTCTGAATGAAGATTGGCCACACTTTTTTCTTTTTCTTTTTTTTTTTTTTTGGTCTGTGTTTTCTTTCACAACATGACTAATATGGAAATGTGTTTTACATGGTTGCACATGTACAACCTACATCAAATTGCTTGCCATTTCAGGGATGGGAAAAGGAAGGAAAAGAGGAAAGGAGAGAAAATGGGGAACTTAAAATAAAAAATCAATTTTTACATTTTATTAGAAAATATTATTTTAAAAAAGGATGATAAAGAGAAGGAATTAGCTGATTCACTGTGGACTAGATGATGATTGCGATAAAATTTGAATCTTGCTTCTCCACTGCTTAGCTGGGCTGTGTGACCTTGGCAATAAAGCCATCAGATCGGTGCCATTTTTGTGAGTATTCTAGAGTCAAATTGTCTCTTGGCCAAAGTGCTCAGATTGTTCCAAACCCATCATTTTGAGATTAGTTGTATAATTTTTGCCACATGTGGTGGTTGGGAGAATATGAAAAGTGGAAGCTTTGGGATTTTATTTCTCATTGTTGAAGTTCTATAGGTTTCTTTCCTTTTCTCTAATCTCTCCTTTTGCTGTGCAAAGCTGCACAAAGTTATAATTAGGTGCAGTGTCCACTGGGGTTTCTCCCCAGTAAGAGATCATACCACACGTCACAAGAGTTAAGAGAAAAGTCACCAGGCTGACTCCAGACTCCCTTAAATTTCATGAAAAGACACATGGTCATGAGAGCTGTTATCTCTACATCTTGATTCTGGCTCGGAATGCTTTTGGTTGACTGGCACTGTTATATAGAGTGATGACATAGACTGGGAGCCACGAAGGCATGAGGTCAGATGCCATCTCTTTTCTTTTTGTAATAATTTGACAAGTGTTCATTAAGTGTAAAATAATGACAATGATAAGGTGACATGGTATAATAGAAAAGTGGGTTGGAATCAAGTGAGCTAGGTGATGCGGTGGGTAGAACTCAGAACTTGGAACTATCCTATCTATGCATTCTTAGGGTAGGGAAATTCTCATTGCACAATGAAAAAGCAAAGAAGATTACTTAACACAGAAGGCTGCAATAGCAATACCTGGGGGCCTCCGGAAAAGCTTCCCATGGGAGATAGAATGTGATTGGACCCTTGAAGAATCTAGATTTATGGATAAGGGAAGAATTTATGACCAAACAAAAGATAGAGAGCACTGTGAGATATAAAATAGGTCATGGCGATTATACTAAATAAAATAAATTTACAAACAAAATCGATATAGCCAAGATTAGAAGGAAAGCAAGAAAATGGGAACAAAATTCACAGCAATAATTACATCGAATTTATAAGAATACAAGGCAGTAGCCAATTGATAAATGGTCAAAGGATATAAACAGTTTTCAAAAAAAGCATTCAAACTTATTTATAGTCTTAGGAAAAATGCTGTAAATCACTATTGATTAGAGAAATACAAATTAAAGTAATTCTAATGTACCATTTTATATATATCAGATTGGTTAATCTGACAGAAAGGGAAAGGGATAAATGTTGATGTAGATGTGAAAAAATTGGGACCCTGATATATTGTTGGTGATGTGAACTAGCCCAACCATTTGAAGGTCAATTTGGATCCATATCTAAAGGGCCATCAAACTGGGTAGACCTTTTGACCCAGAAATATCACTGCTTGGTCTGTATCCCAAATAGATAAAAGGGAAAAGACCTCTATGTACAGAAATATTGATAGCAGTTCTTTTTGTAGTGACAAAGAACTGAAAGGTGCCCATCGATTGGAGAAGGGCTAAACAAACTATGGTATATGATTGCATTAGAATACTGTTGTTTAGTAAGAAATGATAAGCCGGATGGTTTTAGAAAAACCTTGGAAGACTCGTATTAACTGATGCAAAATGAAATGAGCAGAATGTACACACAGTAGCAGCAATATTATATGATGGTCAGTTGTGAATATCTCTTTTTCATCAATCTGATGATCCAAGAGAATTCCAAAGGACCTATGATGAAAAGTGGCATTCTCCAAACAAAGAACTGATGGAGTCTGATTGCAGATAGAAACATACTTGTAAAATTTTCTTTTTGTTTCTTTTCTGTTTTCTTTTGCCATATGGTTAATAAGCTCGTATGTTTTTACAGGATTTCACATATGTGAGCAATATGAAATTGCTTGCTTTTTCAAGGAAGGGGAGAGAGAAAGGGTGAAAGAAAATTTGGAGCTCAATATTTTTTTAAAAAATGAATGTTAATTTTTTTTTACATATAATTGAGAAAAAAGAAAAATAAGAAAGAAAAACTGCCTTTCTGGGGGAAAAAAGAGAAAGAAATCACATAAAGAACTTGAGACTGAGCAAACAAAGCTGACTGGCCACTTGTGTTCTGAGGCCTCCGTCCAGTTGAAACTCAGGCAAAAAGCAACAAGTTCTCATTCAGTGCTTTGATCACCTAGCCAAGGTCACCTTTTCTCTTTTTCCACATTGATAGTGTCTAGAATTCTGTGGTTGCTTTTTATATTTAAAAAGTAATAATTTGGTCAGCATCAAACGTTCAGTATGGAAACAAATTGGTACCTCTCCAGTGGTGGAGGCACGTAGCATCGAAATGAGAGCTGCCAATGACCTATTAGGTCATCTCGTCCATTCCCCTGTCAGGCCAAGTCCTGTTCCCTACAATATAATTTCTAGTTTATTCCCCGAGGCCATGACTGAACCACTCAGCCATGGCCCAAGGGAAGGAATCTTGTCCTCAAAAAAAGTGATAGAGCTTGTCTGCTGTGGGTTTATTGGGTGGGAGAAGACAAGGGACGGTATTTTAACAACAGACTTCACACTGTCTTTTTTTTTCTCTTTATGTTCTTTTCTGTTGCCTCTTCCCCACCCCCTTCCCTTTGGTCTCCTTGCCCTTACCCCTGTCTTCCATGGCTTCCCCCCTCATTAGCCCCCTGGTACACTGACATTGCCTGGTCTAATTGGTTGCCTACCAGGAAATGCCAAGCAGGGCTGCAGGATATTCCACCTGCCTTGTCCTGCAGTGGTAAATTTGTGATTGAAAGAGGCTTCTTTTTATTAATTAGAAAAAAAGGGTGCATGTTCTGGGGCAGCAGTGAGGGCAGGCCAGGAAGCAGCCAGGCAGCAATTAGAGCTGCCTGTCCTGCCTTCTGCGGCCAGAGAATTGCAGGAGACAGGCCTTTGTCCATTATACGCTGTAAACCTCATTAACACGGATGCCTGGTCCTCCGCCCTTCTCCTCCTCTGCCACTTAACATTACATTAGTTGCACTGCATTATTGTGGGCTTGGTGCTCTACTGACATAGCAGCCTTCACTCGAGGGTCCTAGAGGGCTTCAGGGACGTGGTTATCCGGGAATAAATGATGCTTTCCTACATCGAAGAGGGAGAGGAAAAACAGTCATACCAATGACAACAACAAACAAAATATGAAAAGCATCTTAATGGAAGAAATGCTCCTATACTCTCCAACTGATCTGTGGTCTTAGTTACACGCTGGCAATAATACCACAAAATGGAGCACATCAGCTCTAAAAGAGGTATAACAATCTCTCTCTCCCTCCTTTCTCTCTCTCTCTCTCTCTCTCTTACTCTCTTACTCTCTCTCTCTCTCTCTCTCTCTTCATCTGTTTATCCATCCATCCATGCATTCTCCACACTCTGTCTCTCTCTGCCTCTGTCTCTTTATCTTTATCTTGGTCTCTCTGTCTCTCTTTTTCTCACTCTCTCTCCCCCTCTTTTTACCTGTTACTGCTACCATGGGATTGTAAAAGAGAGTTAGAATGATTTCTGCCACATTAATGTCCCAAATGACTTCATCTATTCCAACATTTTGACCACTGACATCCCTTGCAGCCCTCTAATATCATGATTCTCTCATCACTGATTAATTTTCTACTATCCCTCTTTGATCCAGTCTTTTCCCCACTGGACACTCTGGCTTTTCCTGGAGAGTTCTCCCTACTGGGCTCATCTAAGCTGCTTCCTTAGTATTTCTCCTCTTCCTCCCCTTTCCATCCCTAGCTTTTTGTAAATGATGTGTTAATCAATTGAATTATGCTTCTATTCACTATCTGTTTGATTTTTAAAAACAAAATTGCCCTTCAAAGCTATCACCTTCTCATATGTGGGACATTCCCCTATTAGAATGTACATCTAACTAGGTATAATTAGGAAGAAGTCTTCCTAAATATTTTCCTTCCATGTTATTAGAATTTCCAGAGTTGCTTGGGTATACACTTTGACCTTAAATACGTGGATGCATGGAAAAATCCACTTCTGGGTTGACCACAGGTGTGAAAAACTAGATCAGTTAAAATAAAATCAGTCAAACAAATCCCAACTTATTGCCAAATAAGGGAATAAACTCAGAAACAAGCTCTGGGGCCAGGGTAGGATTAGGAAAGCTTGGTTTCTTCACATTCCTATAAGAACCTGCACTGGCCTAGAGAATCAGTCCTAGAATTCATCAGCAAAGTCCCCAGTGGCTGCCACTGTCTTCTCCCTATGGGCCTGGTGGGGGAAGTGGCTTCTCCTGCTATAATGCTCTCAGCAGCTTCCCTGTAATCTTCTCAGCTGCCCACAGGGTTAGAGAGAGCTTCTCCTCATGGTTAACTGCCTATGTCTGAGACCAGAGGCCAGCGTTTTCCTGTTCTCTCCAGCTCTCCCTCCTTTCTCTTTCCAAGCCTCAACCTTAGTCCCACCTTACAGTTTACTTCAAGGACTCTTTGGCCAGTGAGATGAACAAACTCACAATCCCTGATAAATCTCCGTGAAGCTCAGATGATTCCTCTTCCTGGACAAAAGTGGAATTTGCAGCTCCCCTTCAAAAGTGCAATTGTAAATGGACGGTCCTTGAGGTCAAAGCCTATGCTTGCTTTCCACGGTAGTATCCCCAGCGCTTAGCAAAATGCCTGGCACTGGGTAAGTGCCTTATGCTTCACAGCAATTTGGCACCTTGGAGCTTTTCTACCATTGCCATGAGAAGATTCACTTTGGCAGCCCTGAGGGAAGAACTGAACTCATGGCAGAGGAGAGGCTGAGATTTGGAGCCACTTTGTCCTGCTCAGACTAGCTTTCCCACTGCCTCATACTTGTGACATTTTGTTAACGTGTAGTAGTTTGAAGATTCTTGGGCTCCAGATGGCATCTATCTGTGTCTTCTATCTTGCAGAAGTTACTTGTTCTTTCACTCCTTTAATTTAATTAAACATGCATTTATTAAGCATCTTCTTTGTGCCAAGTACTGGTTTTATAAAGAGAGAAACAAAACAGGCTTTGCCTTCAAGGAACTTGCATTCTATTGGAAAAAACAACATATGCCCTGAGAAGTGCACAATTTGTAGAAAATGAATACAAAGTAAGCTTTTTGAGGGAATCAAGGAAATGCTCTCATAGAAAAAGACACCAATACTCGAAGAGTTACAGAGGGCCTTCCTCACCATATCCCTGAGAAATAGGTGTTAGAATTGTCATCATCCCATTTTATAGCACCAGAAACTGAGGCTATGAGTGAAGCAGAATTGCAGAAGTTCAAAAGAAACCAGAGAGGCTCAAATTTAGAGACATATTTGTGCCTGATATTTTGTAGAGCTTTCCAGGCTCATATTGGCCTGATCTGCCAGTCACACAAACACTATACCTTGACTTCAACATAATGATTTCATTTTGGTTCTCTTTGAGAATGAGAAACAACAACCGACCAACCAACCACTACCATTACCACTTTGACCATCATCATCACCACTTTCACTTCCACCACCATCATCATCATCACTACCATCACCACCACCACCATCATCATCACCTTCATTTCCACCACCATCACCACCATACTCATCACCTGAACTTCTTCACAACCATTATTACCCTCATCACCACCACCATTCTTCTCATCATCATGCAGTCCAAGTTCTTTCACAGGAAGGCTTCCTTGACCATTCCCTTCCCTGGGCACCAAAGCCTGCAACAGCCATCTTCTGAATGCAGAAGTGTATACAAGCCAGACTTGGACTTTCTCTTCTTTTCTACATTTATTTGTGCTCACAATTTGTACATTTGGAATTGGAGATTGCTCTCTTCTGATGGCAAGAAAAGACTAAAAGTGATAATTCTTCCCTTAGAGTTTTCGGGAACCATGTCACATTAAAATCAGGGCTAATGTATCTAATTTGGAGTGATGTCTATGAGGGACAATGGGCAACACTAAAGTGAGGTCAGGAGAATCAGTAAAGTTGAAAGGGAATTAAGTTTTCCTTCACACACAATGTAGAGCAGTCAACCAATGAGGCTGTCAACAAACATTTATTTGCTTACTACTTGCCAGGCATTTTGCTAAGTACCGATCATACAAAGAAAGGCAAAGGCAGATTCTGCCTTCAAGTAATTCATGTTCTAATGGAGGAAAGAACACATAAACCATAAGATATAGACAGAATATAGAGAGATTTTAGGTGAAAGGGATTTTCAAAGGGGAAGTCATTAATATTTGGATGAAGTGAGAAAGAGCTGATTTGAGTTCAACCTTGGAAGAAACCAAGAAGATCTGAGCATAGATGAGGCGGGATGGGGCACAGCCCATGTAGAAGCATGGAGGCTAGCACTCCTCCAGCCCTGCTCACATGGCACCGTGGCTAATCCCAAACCTTTACTTGTTGACTGTAGTTAGCCATTTTGCTTTCATATCCACATCTGGCACATCCCCAGCCTGGAAGTGGCCTCGGTTACTGCATGTAAGACTCCTCTGCAGCAGTATCCTGCTCCGGGATAGTTGGGAAGTCCCCCCAATTCATGTTCCTGGGACAGGACATTTCTCAGAGAGAATGGAACTTTTCCCAGATAAGAGTATCTTGTAAGGACCAGTTACTAAGGGACTGCTTTGTTTCCCATTTGTAGAGTTTCTCCATGTTCCATCCCTTTCCCTTCCACTGGGCTGGGTCTCTGTCCCACTCTCCCTCCCTCGGGCAGGAAAAGAGAGCTCCAGCTACTTCTGTACAGCACTTTTCTCTTTAGTGGCTATTAGCAGATGTGCTTCCAGCTGACCAGCTTAGCACACACAGGCTTTTAGGCTGACAAGCCAAAGCCTCTCCTAGTGATTGGGCTCATGTTTCCCCATGCTCTGCTCTCGGTGCAGGAGTCTCCAGGTGCTCATTCTAGCCCCTGCTTTCCCTACTTCCCATTGCCCAAGTCTGAGCATCTCGGGCCTCCTTCTCCCTCCCCCAAGAAGGACTATAGATTGATCCCCCCTGTTTTTTCTTGCTTGATTGTGTTTGCACTCACAGGGCTCCTCTGCTGCCACAGTAGAAGCACACACACACTTTCCCTTGGGCAGACCAAAAAGATGCCGCCCCTTGGACTGGCACTGAAGCAGCAGATGAGGTCTCTTGCTCCAGTGGTTCGTCGGGCATCTCTCCCAGTCCTCCTGGCTCCTTTGACTGGTAACATTCCTGTATGGGGAATAAAGGCATTTCTATGATTTTAAAAGAAACTTGCAGACTACCCCCAGCTCAACTGTTGCCCCCTTCCCAAGGTGAATATCCCACAGATGGTTCTCTTTTAAAAGGAAGGAAGCAATTTTAAACAGCATTTTTCCATGTCATCCTCATCTTGTCTCAGACATATTGGTTCCACTAAGTCATTAATAATTTTCTGTCTTTGCCTTACCCATCCCTGGTGACTTTTCACTCTTATTTTTGGCATTTGGAGCCACAAGGGACCTCAGAAGTCATGTGGCCCAAGACACACGATTTATAGATGAGAAGGCAATGACTTTCTCAAGTCAACAAACATTTTATTGAGTTCTTACTAGCTGTAAGGACTGTTCTGAATGAAGAAAACTCAAAGCTAGGCAAAATCATCCATTGTCCTCAAGAGGCTCTTATTTGAATGAGAACATATAGAGCCAGTCGCCTGTGGGTAACATACTTTTGCTGCCCTTTCTCTTGACCAACTGGGTCATCATTTCATCCATGTCCAGGACATTACACCAAAGAATTGCCCATTGCGTTCCTTACATGTGGATCATCAAACACACATCCCTTATGTAGCAGGTAGGGATGAAGTTTATATTGACACTATTTCCTTCCTTTGGAATCATAGCCTTTCTTTATTCTTCCTGGTGGATGAATAAATTTTGGGGTCAACATTTATTTTCCTTTATTTTTATTTGACACAGCAAGAATACAGTAGCTTTACAAATCTATATTATTTTGCCATTTAGAAACTGGTGAAACTCAGATGAGAGGTGCCTCAGTGCACAAAGTGCTGGACCTGAGTCCGAAAGGCCTGAGTTCAAATGGGACCTCAAATACTTACCAACTGTGTGACTCTGGACAAGTCATTTACTTCCTGTATCTCAGTTTCCTCATCCATAATATGGGGGTAATAATAGCATTAAGTAAGCTAAAAGTAAGATCTGGGAATCTTCTAGGGAGCAGGGTGTGGGTGGCAGCTCTGACAAGGTTCTGAGGCTGATTAAATATATAACCATTGAGGAGCTATTGTTTAATATTTTTTGTGATTGTCTTTTATTTCTAAGTAAATTTGAATGGTGTACAGCAATTACTACATCCAATAAAAAAAGCATGAGGTAAAAAATGGAAATGACAGTTAACAATTAGTCCAGTGACAAGATCATTATATACTTCAACAACAATACTATATGATGATCAGTTCTGATGGAGTGGCCCTCTTCAACAATGAGATGAACCAAATCAGTGCCAATAGAGCAGGAATGAATTGAACCAGCTACACCCAAAGAAAGAACTCTGGGAGGTGACTATGAACCACTACATAGAATTCCCAATCCCTCTATTTTTGTCCGCCTGCATTTTTGATTTCTTTCACAGACTAATAGTACAATATTTCAAAGTCTGACTTTTTTTATACAACAAAATAACTGTTTGGACATGTATACGTATATTGTATTTAACTTATACTTTAACATATTTAACATGTATTGGTCAACCTGCCATCTTGAGGAGGGGATGGGGAGAAGGAGGGGAAAAGTTGGAACAAAAGGATTTGCAATTGTCAATGTTGAAAAATTACCCATGCACGTAACTTGTAAATAAAAAGCTATAATAATAAAAACAAAACAAAACAAAAAAACAAAGAAGAAAGAGAAAGAAAGAAAAATGAAGGAAGAAAGGAAGCAAGGAGGGAAGAGAAAGAAAGAAAGAAAGAGAAGGAGGGAGAAAAACATGTTGGACCAGGTAGTCCCATTCTAAGAAAGGGGATGATACTTTTTGAAATGCAATAGGATGGATAGAATGTCAGCAGACAGCAGCAAGTTAGCACTGGCCACTGGCCAGTAGTTTCAAAGCTCACCTCCACCTTGTAGAGCCAATTACATCCTTTAACTCTAAGCTCCATTTAGTAGTGATCTTGCCTTTTCACTTCCTTAAATGACTTCCCTCTTTAGTTTCCCCAACCAGAAGCACTGATTGGAGCTTGAGCAGATGAAAGACACAGGAAGGCCTCGAACCCCATGGTACCAAAGCCCATCTTCACTGGAAAATGTAATTTCTAGAGGTTTGTTCCCTTCTCCACTGGGGCACACTAGTAGAAGACTAATTTTCATATCTGTACGTGAGGGAGGCATTTAAATGAAAATACTGAGGGGTCCCATCTCTGTTTTGCTACTCTGTCTCAATTAAATACTAGGCTATTAAAAAAAAAACTTTCTGCCTGGTCTGTTGACATAGACAGGTCTGTAATAAGAGTTTCAAGCCATGTTTTGCTTCCAATTTGAACTTCAGTAATCTCTGTGATTAGAGTGGAATGAAATGCCCATTAAATTTGGACTGAGATCATTCATTGAGATGAGAATCTGCTAATAATTTCAATTCTACAAATGACCTGAGAACTAGCAAAAAAGAAAGGAAAAGGGGAAAAAACCTTCAACCAAAAAAATGGAACATTTTGGGGGAATGCACTGCTTAGTTGGACTCTGAATAGGAAGAGGGATTGGTCTGTGTTGTGGGCAGCTTGCGCAGGGCATTGCTGTCTGACTGGTCTTCCTCAGTTTCTTCGTTGGATTCCCATCCAAATTTGGCCCGTCATAGTACGTGTACTGAGTTCTTACTTGGATTCTTTTCTTTTCTCTTCCCAAGGATTTTTTCTTGATAATCTCTTCAGCTTCCTCAGGTTCCATTCTAGGTTCCTAAATGAAGGTCTTGTCTTCATTTCCTTCTTGACTTCCAGATGCCCCTCCGTAATACCAAATACCCAGTTAAAGGAGTTGAGATTTGTTGCTGCTATTCAGTCATGTCTGAATCTCCATGACTCCATTTGAGATTTTCTTGGCAAAGATACGGGAGTGGTTTGCCATTTCCTTGTCCAATTCATTTTACAGATAAAGCAACTGAGGCAAATAGGGCTAAGTGACTGGCCCAGGGTCAACGCAGTCATTGTTTTGCAGTGTTTTGCTCAAGGGCTATAGAGGGGCTACCAGGAGACACAGATTGTAGAGAATAGAGGTCCCAGCAGAGTTGGGGTGTGGTGCTAGTGGTGGGCCAAGGCCGGAGGACAGATGAAGGACAGCCTCTCTGCGAGTTTTTCTCCTTGCCTTTTTCCCATCTGGCTTTGGGCCTGTTGGTCCAGGCCCCCTTGGGAAGGGGGGAGCCAGGGGCTGCTCTGATTTTAGAGGTGTCATCTTCTCACCCTGTCCCCTAGATTCCACCCCTGGCCTGGCCTCTAGCACGGCAAATAAAAGGGCCAAAGCCTTTGTGCACGTGTGGCTCATTTCCCCAGAGTCCCGGCAAGAAATCTTCAGCACTAACCTGTGTGACATCGGGTCCCATTTTCCCTTCTTCCTCTGTAAAATGTGGGTGTTGAATTGGGTGGCTTCTGACTGAGTCACTTCCAGCTCTAAAGCTGTTCAGGGGTGGAAAAAAACCTCAGATGATAATGCATCAAATTCTCTCATTGTACAGAGTAGTAAGGAATTAGATGGGAGAGAAAATGGACTAGTAATAATAATAATAATAATAGTGGAATTCTAATATTTTGCCCCAAATGTTATGTGTATGTCTCTGGGTAAGGCATGCTACTTCAATCAGTCTTAATTTTCATTCTGTAAAATGGGTGTAATGATGTACCCCATTCATGGAGTTGTTATATGGATGAACTGAGACTGCAAATTTTGGACTATAATCCACTTGTGAGCTTTTACTACAACCTTTTTCTCCTTTGTCTATGAGCCTGTGATGGGGGGAAGGATAATGCAGGAGAATAAATAAGGGACACGTCCAAAAAGAGCATCTGTCCCTGCAGGCAGGCCCGGGTAGGACAAACCCCAGAAGAGTAGGGGTGATATACTGTTGAGGGGGGAGGGAGAAGCTTATGGCCTGACCCCTGAGCCTCAGTGGGATGTGGGCAGGAGGGTGAAGATGTGTGTGCGAGGGGAGCTCGTAGAGAGCTGCCTCCCAGAGAGGTGCTGTCTTTGTGAGGGCTCTGGTATTTCCATCAGCATGGAGGTGTCTGAAAAGGTCCCGGAAAATGGACTCATTTAAATTCTGCACGCGTGTTTATGACATTTCTGCCTTTCCTCTCTCCACCCCCCCAGTGAAACATAAATGTTAGCACATGTTGTTACAGGGTAGGAGTCAGGTGATAAAATCCACCCCGATCATAAACCCCCCGATAGAGCGGCCTCCGTGACAAAGGGGCAGGGCCGTCCTGGTAGTCAGAACGGATCAAGTTTTACAGAGACTGAATTCCCCTCCTCAATCAGTCAGCTCCCTGCCAGGGAATCGGGCCTCGCGTGCACACCTGGAGGGATACTGGAGCAATCCAGCTGACAGGAACTTCAGGATGACACATGCCAAGATATGCCTGGGTCTCATTGTGCATTTTAGAGTGAACCGTGGAAACATTTCAACCCTGGAAGGAGCTTCTTGCAGAGCCCATGTAGACACCTCCTTAATTATACTCTGCTTTCAGCAGCGACTCAGATGATATTTATTTTGCCTGTGTAGAGTGCCTTCATGAGTCTGCTGGTGGGGCAAATAAGGGTGCAAAAGTATTGGGGTTTTGCTTTTCTTTCTTTCCTTCCTTCTTTCCTTTCCTTTCTCCCTCCCTCCCTTTCTTTCTTTCTTTCTGTTCTTTCCTTCCTTCATCTTTCTTTTTTTCTTTCCTCTTTCCTTTCTCTCTCTCCCTTCCTTCCTTTCTCTTTCTTTTTCTTTCTTTCTCTATTTCTTTTTTCTTTCTTTCGACTTTAAACTTCACCACTCTCATTTCCCGTGTCACCAAACTTTTATTGCAATCACATTGTTCCCTTAGAGATACTACATAAAATATCCCTCACTTCCCTATTATTCATAGAATTCCCAATATAGAACATTGAGATCCCAGATTAGAAGGGTAAGGGAATATTTTATGGCCAGTTTGAAAATGCTGTTACCTCTGCTATAAATTAAGAAGTTAAATTACTCCCACATTGAGTATTGATATACTAGGCATGGCAGAAAAATTCCTTTGAAATATACTGTACAATACATATGGAGCAAGTCTACGCCTGTTGATCATGAGGAGATGACGGCCGGAAGAGAGGGCAGAAATGCAGAGGAAAGCCAGCCGGAGGATTTGGAGATGGGGAAGATGCGGAGAGGAGATAAGAAAGAAGGAAATCCAGTCAAATCATTCACGACTTGTTAGCAAGAAGGATGTGTCGTGGGTGACTTGTTCAGACTCCCATGGACTTGACTGATGGCAATCACAAAAGGTGGGGAGGTCCACACAAAAAATGGGCACAAATAGGATTTTCTTGAACTGACTTTCATTGTGTGTTAGAGACCTTTTGGTGCTGTTTCAGAATTCGTCCTCCCCCTGACCCGTTCCATCCCTCAGCCTAGAGGTTCCATCGTTGGGGAATTGTGAGCTTGCTACCGAAAAGGGAGGTAGGTGGGCTTGTGAATATGAAGCAGAATCACCCAGTGTTCCTCGTCCTGGGGGCAGCCATTTGGAATCCTGCAAGGGCAATGGCCACATCACTGGACGTGGTGGAGATCATTCATCGACAAGGGAGGTCAAAGACCGAGACTGAGTATTCCTTGTAGGACTCTGGGCGATGGCAAAGAACTGGAAACAAAGTCAGGGCCCATCCACTGATGAATGAAGAAAAAATGATAGTACATAAAAGCCAGAAGATGTTTGTATGTAATAAGAATGACAAATTTGGAGAAATATGGGGGGATTTCTCTGTATTACTACATCCAAAAGAGCGATATACAAGCGATAATGGTGATGGCTTAATAGACCCAATCGTCTCACATGCTCTGTCCTGGAGAACAAATAATAAGCCAACTTCCCTTCTCTGCTAAGTGTAAGAAAGTGGGGATTCCCCAGGGTAAAGTGTTAGTTACATACATCATTGGAGGAGGTCCCCATTACTGTTTGTGTTTAGCTAGTATTATTTGTGATAAAGAGTCTTAAGTGAAAGTGTGTGTGGGGGTGTCTTCCAGATGTGGATTAAGAATAATATTAAGAATAAAATACAGCAACATTGATTATTATAAAAAAAAGAAAAAGAAAAGTTCATGGGTGAATTTTTTCCTATAAAATCTTGAATTTTGCTATTTGGAAAGTTTGGATTGTTTTTTTGATTCACTGAGCTTTTAAAAAAATGAAACATGATTTGGAGGAATACAGGACCCATTGATTAACTGCCACTATGGGTACTACCAGAGCTACAAAACAGAAAAATGTAGTTCTCCCCACCTTCTGACAGGGAGGTGCTGCATTCAGGATGCAGAGAGACATATATATTTTTGGACATGGCTGATGTGGGGATTTGTTTTCTAGGTCAGTACATATTTCTTAGAAGGATTTGTTTATTTGTTTTTATTTTCTTAACAGTAAGAAGGTCAGGGGCAAGAAAACAAATGCTTATCTATTTCTTTCTTCCTTTCTTTTGAAGGAAATGAAAATCTTTCAGTCTCCACCTTTAAGGAGCTCCCCCTCACTTGTAGCACTCACAAATGCCTTGGGGGATTGTTTTATATATAAAAAAAATGCTTGAAAGTAAATGAAACTCATGATTGGGCTCTCAACCCAAGTTGATGACAACAGACTATATTGCAAGGCTTGACCCCTATTTCTCATTTAAGTAAAAAACGACTTTTCCCAGAATGACTCACTGGATAGAGTCCTAACTGGGCTCGGGCAAACCAAGTCGCCTGTCCCACGATCTACCTTGGCCAGCTCACCACTAGACACGCCCTTGGCCCCTCCAGCTCTGACGTGTTCTGGTGCCACATTTCTGTCTTCCCTTCCTGGGTGAAGAGAACATAAGCTTCTTGAGGGCAGGGAGTTTTCAGTGTAATCTCTATATTCCCATCGCTTACTACAGTGCCTGTTATATAGATGGTCCATAATAAATACTTGCTGATTGTTGTCGACCAATTTAAAAGCAAACAAATAAAAACAAAAACAAACAAAAAAATTATTACCCCAGAACTTTGTAGAGCCTGAATGTTGGTCTCCTAGACAAGTATCTGACACATGTAAGTAACCTGATTTAGAAGGCCCGAGTGCCCTGGTTACATTTGTTCTTAGGAAGCCTCCTCCCCGTGTTAAACAGGGTCCAGTGGAACTGGAATCCGGCTCTTGCTGCTGGTCCCACTTTTTCCTACCCTTTGGCACAGGACTGTGGACCGCACCGGGGCAAGTCTCCTGAGTGTGCCCTCAGTTCCTGGACAGACACCCTAGGGAACAGGCCAGAGGTTATGGCCAGGGCATTTGCTGCATAGGGGCCCGGCAGAAACTGGTCATTTAAGTAATTAGGTAATTAGGTAAATTTAAGTAATTATGTTTGTTAATTAAATGGTTAAAAAAGGACCCCCTCCCCCCAAACAGTAAAACTTTGTGGGTCCTAGCTGCTCCGGGAAGTAATTGCCGTCACTTTCCCCTCCTCAGCCATGACATCTTAGGGCAAATGCTCCTGTGCCCTCTGTGCTTGGGGGGAGGGGGAGACAGGCCTGGAAAGCTGGATCAGCCCACCTCCCTGGTGGTCTCTGGGTGCAGAGGCTTCAGGGCCAGAGCCGGGGCTGCGCTGAGTGCCGGCCCCTCCTGCTCAGGCCCATTCCCCTACGTTCCCGGTATTCTGCCTGGATGTGATCCTGCCTCTGGCTGAAGAACGGCCAGCACCGGCTACGTGTCCAACAGACCGGGGCCACCTCGACTTTCCCTTCTGTAAAACGGGGCGGCAGCGTTCTAAATCCACCAGATTCTAAATTCCGTGTGGAGAAGGGGGCTCCGGACCGGAAGCTGGAGCAGATTTTCTGGGCTTTGGGTTCAGAGATCAGTTGGCCAAGTCCTTGTCTGGGCAGCTCTGCCGAAGAGCCCAGCCTGAGGATCCGGGTCCTCCCCCTGCTTGTTTTGCACGCGTTCTGTCCCCGAGTCTGCTGGGACAGCAGTCGCTTCTCGCTCTTCCCTGTGTTTTCAGGGAGCACAGCCGTCCCCAAAGAAGCCCGGTCCCTCCCCACCTGCTGCTAGACCGCCCTCTTCGACGCTGCTTGGCTGCCTGACTGGACCGTGTCCATCGCTGCCTGCCAGCTTACCCCGGTGCCACCCGGCGCCCGGCTGCCAGACACCCGCCTGCTGCCAAGCCCGGCACCGAGCGCCCGCCTGCTTGGGGCTGTTCCACCTCCCCCCGTGTGGCTCACCCCTCCCCTGAGGAGCCTCCCCGGCCGCCCCCGCACCGGCCCTCGCTGAGGTTAAGCGCTTGTTCCTCTGAGCACCTTCCTTGGGAACGCGGCTCCTTCTCTGGGGCTCCCTCCCGTCAACACGTCCGTAAAACGGGGTCGGCCCTTTTCCTTCCCACCGAGACCCCGGCGGCGCCAGGGGCCGGCTCCGAGGCCGTCCGCTTGAGGAGGCCCCTCCGTGACAGCCCACCCAGCAAGCGCCGTGAGGCCTTGGCTGGAAAATCCGGAGAACGGGAGCCTGCGGAGGAGAAGGTGGGCGCTCCTATCACTGGAATGATTATTTTCTCATTATTACAAGAACTACTACCGATTATTATATGAACTGCTTTCCCTGACATTAAGCCCAAAGGAGGCCCTCTGAGACCCCCCTCCATCACTCCCTCTCTTTTCCATAATACGCTTCCACGGCCACGCCCAACTCTTGCGGCCACCCCGACAATTTGTACCTATTCCACTCCCTGCGTCCCAGTTCGATCCGATCCAACAAGCGCTTAAAAAGCGCCCACTGTGTGTCGGACTATGTGCGGGCGCTGGGGACAGGAAGGAAAGGGGCTCGGGCCTCGAGCTGCACAGAGTGAACAAGATGTACGCGAGTGAAAAAAGCACTTTGGGGCGCGAACAACTGGGCCAAGAGACCCTCCGGCTCCGGGACTCCCTCCTCTCCCCCGCTGCAGGGGGGTCCGTGACCCTCCAGACCCTGGTGGCGGCCGCAGGTTCCGGCCCTGGCCACCTCCGGCCTCTCCCACCTCCTCCCACTGCTTTGAGCCACGGCGGCGGCTTCAGGAGATGCCGTAGCCATCGGGGGTCGCTCCCGCCCCGTAAACACCTGCCTGCGGGACCCCTGACCGGGACCTCGGGCGGGGCTTGAGGAGGACGCCCTTGGCCCAAGGATTTTCCAGGTTCAGGAAGCCTTCGGTGAATGCCGCGGACGCCCGGCGGCCAAACGGCCCGTCCCGCGCCTCCCCGTCCAAGCGCCTTCTCCAAGCTCCAAAGCTGGGCCGCCCGGGCCTCCATTTGTCCTGTTAAGTGAAGACGGCCGCGCGGGCAGCCGGGGAGGCTTGTGGCCCGCACCGGGGATCCTGGGTTCCCGGCATCCCCCGTGCCCCGTTGGAAAGCCGCTGACTCACTCCCCGAGCAATCAGTGTTGTGTGCCATTACAAATGGGCTGGCTAATAGGCCCGCATCCATTATCATTAGTGCATCTCAGCACGCAGGTACATGACGGGTCCTGCCAGCCCGTTGGCTCCAGCTCACTGAGCCAGGGGCCATGCTCCATTGCAAATGAGGATGAGGAACACCTGCTCCAGGGTTTTCCAGCAGGCCACAATCATTCTTCACATCTCATGCAACACTTGCTCTGTCAGAGTGCGGTGTTGGCAGCGCGCAGAGCGCCGCGCTGCCAGCCGGCCGCCGGTGGAAGATCCGCCGCTTCCCTGCGGTCCTCCTCTCAAGTTGAGCTTTGAATCTTTTTTCAAAGAAAGCCTTTTAAAAATTTATTCATTTCATATTAGGCATTCAGTCATTATGTTCAGGGTTTAAAAATAACGACGGAAAAAAACAACAACTTTGCTTCGGAAATTAACTTTTTTTTGGCAATTAAGATAGGACCATGAAATATTAATTGTCCCATCACTTTGTTCGCAAGCTGTAGTCTGGCCGGTCTGGCGCGCTTCGGAAGCCTGGCTCCTGAGGGGCTCCGGGGGCCCGGCTCACTTCCGGGGCAGCCGCCTCTTACTCTCCGACTCCCCTCTGGGTTTTGCACCGTTTCGGCCCCTTGGTTCGGAGCCCCCTTGTCCGGACGAAGTCAAGGACTCTCACAACCAAGAGAACTCGGTCAGCTGTGCCCCCTCCGAGCTGCCGGGGAGTGTGAGACGGGAGGGCCCCGAGCGGCGGGAGCGGCCGGGAGGAAGCCGCTTCTCTTGCCTCGGACCCTCGTCAGAAACGCTTTTCTCCCTGGTTGGAAAATCTTGTTGCCTCAACTAGTTTAGGAAGCAGAGAACTAAAGAGAGGGAGAGCTTCCTTAAGGGCCAAGCCTGGTTCTGCAGGAAAGACCTTGCGGGCTCTCTCTGGACCAGTGATGGAGTCTAAAGAGTAACAGCCTCACAATTGTCAGTGCTGACAAATTACCCACGCATAGATCTTGTAAATAAAAAATTACTATTATAATAAAAAGAAGACTAGCCTCTTTCTCTCTGTCTTTTGCTGTTTCTGTCTCTCTCTACTACAGTCTGTGTGTCAGTGTCTGTGTCTGTATCTGTCTGTCTCTGCATCTCTCTTCCTTTTTCTCTTTTTTCACTATCGTATTTTTCCATTTATTTTCTTTCCCTTTTTTATTTTCTTCTCTCTTTTCATTCCTTGTTTATCCTTTTCATTCCCTTTTCTTCCTCTCTCCTGTTTCCCCCTCCCCTCCCCTCTTCTCTCTGAGTTTCTAAGGCAGCCGGCATTGGTGCAGTTAGACATAAATCAAGACATAGTCTGAAAGCTTCTGTTGGATTGTCAGCTTCTTGAGGGGCAGAGATTGTCTTCATTGTTGTTCTTGGATGTCAGTCAATAAACATTTATGTAGTACCTTCTGTGTACCTGCCCTAAGAATACAAAGAAAAGATGCCCAACGCTCAGACACAGTAGTCAGCATCTAATACTGTTCAGATTGAAGTGAAGTTAAAAGATAAGAACAAAACACTGATTCCATTCTAATATTTAACTCTCAAACCATTAAGTCTAATAAAAACTTAGAGCTTGAGTCATTATTGTACATTCTCTGTCTCTCTGCTTGTCTCTCTCTCTCTCTCTCTCTCTCTTTCTCTCTTTCTCTTTCTCATATCCTTGGAGCCCAATGGACTGAGTGTCATGTCTAATCCACTGCCCCTTCCCATCTGACTGCTGCCTTCTGTTTCACATCCATTCCTTCACTCATTCACCCTCCTCAAGCTCCACCTTCCCATGCCTGGAAGCTCTCGATTCTAGTGAAAGAACTGGAAAATCTTTGATTTGTTTTAAGATTTAAGATGCTATATAGCAAATTCATTCCTACAAGGTCGACTGGAAAAGCTTCTGGATTTGGATGCAGTAAAGTCTCCTCCTCTAAAGAAGCCCTTCATCCTCTCAAGAAAGCCAGATGTTAAATATTGAATATAAGTATTTATTTCTTGAAGTCAACAAACTACATTTCGGGGCTTGATGTATTGTTTTCTTAACTGTGTAAACTTAGAAATGTAATGTGGAAAATTCTAATAATACAGATTTAACTTACACTTGTATTCTCGATACATTTTCCAAACTGAAGAGCTGATTGTTAAACATTTACCAGCTTATCTTTGCCTAAAATGAATGATCCTACAGCAAGAAAGCTATACAGACTTTTAAAGATTAATGTTTGCCAAAGTTAGGCACATCAGAATTAAAATTCCAGTTGGCATTTGTTATTGGTAATAAAAATCAGTCTTGACAAATTCTTCATTAGCCATAGTAAGCTTTTAATTTAGGAAGCTTTAGCCATAGTAACTGCTTGGTCTCTTAACCTCTGGGTGGTCTATATGTATATTAGTGCATAGATGCATTATGTACATAATTGAAAGGACTTAGCATTTATAGAGCACTGACTGCCTCACAACAGCCTTGGGAGGCAAGTGCTAATGTTACCCATCTTTAACACTGCGAAAACTGAGGCAGACAGAGATTGTGGAGGTCACCCAACTGGTAAGTGTCTGAGGCCAGATTTGAACTTAGATCTTGACTCCAGGACCAGCCACAAATCCACTGTGCTAACTACCTATCTCTACTGGGCACTTTTTTAGAATTCCCCTTTGGGAACAATGACCATGAACACTGAGTGCCTGCTATGTTCAAGACACTGTTCCAGGTACTGAAAGACACTGTTTAGTTCTGCCACAGTCCGTGGAGCCCAGCCCAGAAGGAAGATGGACCTGAGACAAGGAACCAATGATACCCATGAAGTCAGTTTCTCAATGTCAGGAAGGGCTACACCCAAATATATTGAGAGATCCTCAAAGTAAAGCAGTTATCAACCTGGAGGATAGTTTGAGAGCCCAAATTACACCCAACTGCATTTTCTTTGCATAGAAATAGGCTTCAACCCTTGAGCGACAATCCAATGTATAACATTTTCTCTCCTCACACAGTCACATGTGATTGACTTCACAAAGGGGAAACCAAGGCACAGTCAGATCAAGGGATTGTCTAAGGATACATATAAGTCCATGGCAGGGTCTGTCCAGGAGCTTGATGTTTTGATGCTTAATTCTTGACAGTTTCTTCCAGGATTCATAGATTCAATACATGGTTTTGAATGATTATTTTGGATTGTATGTTTCATATTGTATAATCACAGAGCTTTTTTGGGCTCTCAAAAACATAGCTGTGAAGGAATGCAGTCCCTCTGGATACAGGACTGAGTGCTGAGGTTCAAAATGGGGATTAATATGGTCAAGGAAGCCAGCCGGCTCCAGGATCCTGATGGACCATCCTCTTCTTCCTTTTTTTCATCCCTATGGCTTTCCTGACGATCTTGTTCCGCTTCAGCGTCTTTCAGGAGACCTTTGAGAGTAGTCCCTTAAAGAAATGCACCCAGATCTTCAAAAGTCACTCATCAGGCTTCTTTAGGAGCCTGATATTAATTTGAGGATGCTCAAAATATATGTACCTGAGAAAAGAGACAAATAAATATATTGGAACTTTTTATTTTTGTCACTGTCTCTTCCCTAACTCCAAAGATTCGAAATAAGGAGAAATAGTTAAGCAAAAATAAACCAACATATTAACCATGTCTGCCAACAAATGATCTGTTACCCGTCCTCAGTCTCTCTATTGAGAGGAAGGGACTATATTTACACATCAGTTCTCTGAAATTAAGATGGAGCATTGTATCAGACTGAATTTGTATATCACTCACTGCTACTTTTTTTTTTGATCAGTAAATATTTTCTCTTTGTTTTACTTTCACCCCTCCCCTAGAACTTGCTTTCTTTTTAACTAAATTTATTTTTTTTTCAATTAAGAAGCATTAATTTTCTTTCTCCCATCTCTTCCACTTTCATTGGGAAAAAATTATCACATCAAATATGCATGATGAAGCAAGGCAAATTGGCCTACATTAGCCACATCCAAATAATCTATTCTGTACCTTAAGTCCATCACCTCTCTGACAAGAGGCGAATACGATGCTTCATTGGGGTCTTCTAAGTTAGTCATTTATTAATCAGAGTTCTAAGATTTTCAAAGTTGCTTGCATTTACAATGCTGCTATTGTACTAAATATTCCCTTGGCTCTTCATGATTTGGTGTGTATCAGTTCAAGAAGCCCTTGAAGGCATTTCTGAAACCATCCTATTTACTGTGTCTTAAGTTCCAGTAGGATTCGATTGCATCCGTTTACCATCAAACACACCTAGACAGGACAGAGAGTGCTGCTTTTCATCTACACAAATGCTTTCATAGAATGAATCTGGCAGGATGGAGCATGGTCAAGGTCTTGGGAAAACCAAAAGGGAAAGGAAGAAATCATTCTAATCACTGTTACTTTTGAACTCAAGCTTGCTTCTATCAGTTTCTGGGTCAAGGGAGTAGAGTTCTACATTACTTACATACACACACACATTCACTCATTCTCTCTCTCTCTCTCTTTCTCTCTCTCTCTCTCTTTCACTCTATCATTTGGCCACATGTTACCACATCTAGGACTCTTTCTGTGGCCACAAAAAGTGACCCACATCTCCATCATTCCTTAACATTCCAAAGGGAAAAGCCTTGGGGAGGAAGTTCTACCCTGCACACTCCTTTCCCAGGCAGAGATCCGAAATCTAATCCCTCCTGAGAAGGCCCATGAGTGGAGACCCTCCACCATCCTAGCTGTGTGTGTGGGGATCACAGTCCTTGGCACAGCAGGGCGGACCGGTGTCAGAAGGCCAATGTGAAACAACAAATTAGAGCCCATGAAAATGTGGGCAGGGTAGAGGAGCTCAGCCAGTGATCAAAACCACATTTTGGTTTTAGGGCTCACTGATGGCTGGGGGAGGAGGAAATGGAAGAAAAGAAAGAGAAGGAAAAAAGGAGGAGGAGGAGGAGGAGAAGGAGGAAGAGGCCCATCTGTGAATTACACAGGAAGCTTTCTTCAACAACTGATTTGCCCTGACAGTTTTACTGGAGTATATGAAAATTAGTATTAAAGATGTGATATGTCGGCTTCTTTCCAGGAATTCCAATCTGGTTTCAATAAAATGGAAACAGTGATTGGAAGTGAAGTTGCCTTCCGGTTTTGCCTTTGGCTATTATGTGTTCATTCGTGAAATGACTGAATTCCACAACTACTTTTAATATTCACCTTTTGAGTTCATCTCCTGCGCTGGACACATTGGAATGATTAAAATCCCGCTGCCTCCCCATGCCGGGGACTCTCTAATTTAAAACAGCCCAGGTACTGCCGGAAAATGAATTCTCCTGTTAAGTCCATTCTGCCTTTGCATTCGCTTGCTCCCGCTACATCGAGGGGAGAATATTAATGGTAAAAAATAAATAAATTTAGGGCTTCTTGAGTATATGCCTGGGGGAAAAATAAGATTAAAGTTGGGTGAAAAGCAGATTTTGCACCTTCAATGGAACTGTTCTTGTTGTCGCATTTGTTTGGGGTCCCTTTCACTTGAATTCAACAGCTGTTGCTTCCTCCTTTACTACTGGAGTATAAGAAGATGACCGGGTCCCAATACATGGGTTCTTTTATTTGTCGTGTGTGTGTGTGTGTGTGTGTGTGTGTGTGTGTGTGTGTGTATATTGGAGGATGGGGAAGAGGACCGATGATGACTGATTTGCCTTAAATCATCCCCATGATCCTTCCCAGATCCCTAGTGACCAGTGGCAGAGCTGTGACCCTCTCTTTTTGTGCCTAGAGCATCAATAAATGCACCATCAAACTAGAGAAAAGGCTACGGGGGAGCAACCCGGGCAAGCACTGATTTGGGGTGTGGTTGCCATACCTCATCTGGTAGCTTCCTATTTTAGCTAATTATTTGTGCTAACTAGGTGCTGAATTCAGTTATTTCGAACTGGTGAAGGATTTGCAGGTTAGAACCCCCTTATATTTCGGTGCCCTGAGGCAAACTCTAATCACCCTGCCCTAGTTGCATCTGTGAAATGACTGGCCCTGGCTAGGATTATTATCAGTGACCTTTGACTAGGAAAAAAAAGGTAATTAGTTATTTGAGTCATCAAACCAACACCTTGGCCTCATTAGCACCTTGCACCAACTGAGCTTACAGGACACAGGTGTGCTCACCACTGAATGACTCAAGTGTGCTTATTAGGGGAGGCAGCGTGATGTGCGACTTGGCAGGAACTGGGAAAAAAAACAGTTTTAAAACAATTGACGGCAGAAGGGAGAAGTTGGCAGCTCTGACACATCTTCTCCCAAATTTTTGTACCGCTCGAACATGGTGGAATTTTCAGCTTAAGAAAAAACACACACATACCTCCAGATAGTAGCTCCTGCTGGGCTGACGCATTTATTTGGAAATAATGTTGTATTTTGATGGGACTGAGAATGCTGATTGTAAAATAAGTGGGAGGAGGGGGAGAAGAAGAAAAATGATTAATGAGTCTTCTCCCCATGCTGCTTCAAAAATAGGGGGAAAAATCTTTCTCTTTCTTATAAGATTTTGAAAAATTCTCTCTGCTGGTATATGGCTCTTTAGCACACAAGACAATAACCTCTCCTTGGTCATGAATAGCCAATAAGATCGTGATGGAGAGAAGGGACAGGCCGTGGGGTCAGCTAGATCTAGAACGAGCATGTTGACATGTCCGATATGGGGTCAATTCCCGCCAGTCTTTTCCCGCCAGTCACGGGGGGTAGGGGAGGTGTTACCTACGTGCCCTCCCCTCTCCCCTTCTGCACCCGTATGGAAGTTGAGGGATAGACTGGGGCTTCTGATCATGTCATTGTCTATCATAGGGGAGCCAACTGAAGAGAGCCACAGGATGAAGTGGACAATAGAATTTATTTCTCAGCTCTTCCCTCAAAACAGAAAATCCCTAATAGGTGATCGCAATCAGCAACATTTCTGATCTGTCTCGCTGTTCCATTTTTAAGCCAAAAAAAGATTGAGAACTTTCCTCAGCTTCTACCACCCCTATTCTTATCCCATCCCACTTAACCAAGTGTGAGGTTAGGTGTCTCAGCAGGGTGGGGGCTGAGGGAAGCTAGGTCTTTGGAACCAAGAGCCTTGATTTTTTTACAGCATGTCAATCACAGGACTTTTTTTGAGTCTTTATTGGCGAGAATAATTGTGACTCTACATACCTTTTCTCCAGAAACACGGCATCAGAGGGTTTTCAGGTGGGCTATGAGGCTACAGAGGGAAGTTTTTGCTGACCCTCTAAGTTAGCTCTGGGTGGCAGACACCATCAGAGCCAGATGGGACGCCATCCAAAGCCGGCCGTGTGGAAGTGAGCAGAGCCTGGCATGGAAGGTCGTAACAGACTCATTGACAGAAACGGGAGTCTTCCGAAAACGGAATTTGGCCCGGGGTCTTTTTTGGATTAGTTTGGTTAATAATAATACTGTCAAAATCGGGCCCTCTCTGTCCTTTTGGCTGATGGGAACATGATGGAATCTGGGGCTGTTCCAGGGTCCAAAGTTCCTCAATACTCGAGCCATTGACATTTAATGACACGAGAAAACTGTTTCTCATTTTCTGCGACATTATTTTTTATTTGCAACTCTTGCAGGAAATGCATGAACATATTTACCAGATAACACTTAAGAAAGTGCATTTCCTAAGGTTACCAAGGACCTTATGTTAGCGGGGTGGTGACTCACATGCTCGAACATGCCGTTAATTACTTTTTGGCTGGTTCGTCCAGTCTGAAGGAGGAAGACCGATGGTGTTGCTCTTCTCTGGAAAGTCTCAAATCCGTGAGTGAAAACATGGCGTTGCTTTGATGTGCCCGGAAGAATCTGGACCGATAGAAGTTTAGAACTGGCCGGGACCAGCTCAAGTAATTTGTTCTGTAGTCACACAGGTGAGAGACACATTTCTGGGCTAAACTGTGCCATCAATCAATTGACCAACAAGCATTTCCTGAGTGCTCACCTTGCTTGGTGCTGGGGCTGCAAAGAGAGGCAAAAACAGCCCCTTCCTTCAAGGAGATTGAATTTTAAAGGGGGAAATAGCACGTGCACCCATGGGTTTCCATCACGTACGTGCCCAATTGGTTCAGGGAGAGGGCAGTGGCAGCTGGAGGGACCATGAGGGGCCTCCTGTCTGATGGAGACATTGTGCCGAGTCTTGAAGGAAGCCCAGAATCCAAGAGGAAGTGCTGAGGAGGAAGTGCATTCCAGGCCAGAATAATAACATGACTCTCAGTGTTTGCAAAGAACTTTTATGTCCCTTGTTTGATTTGGCACAGAGAAATTCAGGAAAGAAATCGATAAAAAGAGATGATCTGGGGAACACTGGTGCTTTGGAGGATGGGATGGACTTGTTGGGGGACATTTATAAACACTCAGAGAAAGAGGATTTCTGAGCTAGCAGGGAACTCTAAGATCACTGAGTCTAGCTCCCACATGAAAATGAATTCCATGGCCATCATTCCAGAGCATATCTGCTCCTCAAATCTTTGCTCAAAGGAGGGAGCTGGAATCCATCAATCACTTATCGTTTACTAAATATGTACTTTGTGCCCAGTCCTGTGAGAGAGAACACAGCATCCAGGGCCCGGTTTCCATTTGGGCACAGCTCTAGTGAGTAGCAAGTTTTTTTTTTTTTCCTGATATTAATCCTGAATATTCTGCTGCTTGCTCCTGGAGGTGCCCTCTGGGGCCAAGCAGAATGCCAGATTTCTGCCCTTCTGGTATTTTCCTTTAGACTTAATTCCTCTCATCTAAACATGCAATTCCTCCAACTAATTTTCATGTGGACCTTCACCTTCTCAAGCTCTTCATCCCCCCTGGTTGTCCACCGCCAGCTACTCTCCTGCTCCGTGCCTTCCCTGGACCATAAGGTGCTAGAATAGATGGAGCACTGAGCCTTCCAGTCGCAAAGATTCAAATATCGTCTCGGACTGGCTGTGTGATCCTGGGAAAGTCACTTAACTCTGCCTGCCTTGTTTCCTTCAAATGTAAGACAGGGATAACAACAGCATCCACCTCTGAGGGGTGTTGGAAGGACCAAAGGAGATAATGTCTGTAAATGCTCAGTGCTGTGCCTGGTAGTAGATGCTTAATCCATGTGTGTCCCCTTCTTCCTCTACCTTCTTCCTAAAAAGTGGCTGGATTAGAACTCCTTCATCCAGGGCAGCTAGTCTCTGAAAGCAGCCTAAGCTCACTTTAGTTTTAACACTATTGACTCCCTCAAGCTTGTTTCCCACTGAAACCCCCAGATCTTTTTCAAATTCTTCCTCCAGACCTTGGGAATTCTCTATTTCGAAATCAAGCAGAAGAGCCTATTGACTGTATTCCAATTACATCTTCTTCAATCCAGCCCAACGTCCTAGCCCATTGAGAGCTGGAATCCCACAAGTTATCCATCTCTACTGCAAATTTGAGGAGCATTCCACCCACACATTTATCTAAGGCACCGAGGAGAACGTCAGCAGCACGGAGCTGAGCAGAGAGCTTTCTGGGGCACTCCACTCGAGACATCCTCCAAAACTGCCGTGTGACCTCAGTTACTGATTTTGGCTTTGTACTGACTACTCTTTGCTTTTGGCTATTCAACTAGTTTTAAAACCAGCTCATTTTACTCTCATTTAGTCCATTTCTCTCCATATTTTAACAAAATTTGCAAAAGAGATTTTTATTAAATGCATCACAATATTCTAGGCGAACTATTATCTATGATATTTTCCTGATCTTCCCTAAAGTTATATTGTAAAACAAGCCAACAAAGAGAGAATGAACCTGCCCTGTTTTTGAGGAAGCCATTCAGTGCCTTTGTGATGGTGTTTCGGTTCTAGATGGGCACTAAACGGCCCTTTCATATAATGTTCTGAGTGAAACCCAGCGCTCTAATTTTCATTTTCATTTTCTATGATACTTGTGACTTTTGCCTTTATGTATCCTTTGCCATCTCTCCCAGTCCTCAGCATGTGTCAGAGATCATTGACAAAGGCTTAGCAGTAATACTTTCCAATTCTTGCCATGCCCTGCATACACATTTTTTTTTTCAGGAGAGGGGAATGGAAGTCAGCACGGGTGCTGTCTTACCTATCACCCAATAACTTTTGTTCTTTCCCCAAATCATCTCCCCTTGGGATAAAAAGCAGAAATAAGAAATGAAGAGCTCTTCCTTCTCTCCATCATCAGTTATCACCCCCCTCCCAATCTCTTTTGTAAACCTTCCCTTTTACCTCTAATACCCAATAGAGTATTTCTCTACCCAATAGAGAAAAAAATAATTTTGGTTACCCTTTGCCCTCCTCAACATCAGTTCATCCTGCCCTTTTTGTTCCTTTGGCTCTATTCTTACAGGATCATATCACATGCTGGTCTCTAGTCTGTATAATCTATTCTTAGTTCCATAAATATACCACCAAATCATGGTCAAAGCTGGAAGAAAATGACCTGCCACAGAAAGGATGATGAACTCAAGTCACAGAAGCAAATTTATTCAAATAGATTCAGCTTGAGAAAGCTACTGTTTGTCCAAAAGAGGTTCAGGTCTAATACGGGTAATAATCGTGTCCACGTTCAGGGCAGTGAGTTTTAAAATAACAGAGCTGGGAAAAGTACTTCAGATCCTCTGGTTCAGAGGTTCTTAACCTGTGGTTTAAAAAAATTATCACTTCTTTTTAAAAATAGCTTTTAAAATAATTGATTTCCTTGGTAATCCTAAAGATTTTCTTTTATGCATCTAAAATGTGATTCTGAAATTTTTATTATTTTTCTGGCATTTGTGGCAAAGTGCCTGAGCAAAGTAGGTGCTTAATAAATGCTGAAGGACAGTTTGAGAAAATGTCCATCGCTCTAGGCTTCCCCTCATTGTCTTGAGGGGCCACAATGTATGAAAGGTGAGAGCTTCTGTTCCCCTCCTCTCTCTCCCTCCTAGCTGAAGAGTCAGATCTCAAAGGAAGCAACTGGAAGAGGTAGGAACTGATTTCATTTTCTCAGGGCCCTTTTTATAAGATGGAGAAGTGATGGCTAGCCACCAATTTTTGGGTTTGAGATCGTCTCTAGGAACAA